>NC_057807.1:99111062-99119133 GCF_018294505.1 Triticum aestivum | reverse complement strand
GGACATCTCCTCTCCTCCCCAGCTCCTCCCCCTCGCGCTCCCCGCCGTCCGTGCTCGGTCTCGCCGTGTCTAGGAGCTCCGCCGCCATCCTCTTCGTCGAGCTAGCCGAGCCCCGCGTGCTCGTGTGGCCCGAGTCCACCGCACCGACCTCGCCCGAGTCCGCCGTCGCCGGAGATCCCTTTCAACGCCATCACCGCATCAGTTCGTCCCCGACCCCGCCGGTTGCCTCTATGAGTGCTTTGTGAGCATAGCTACCCCCCTACCCTTCCTCTCTCGCCCCCGAGCTGTGTAGCAACCACACGAAGATCACCCGCATGCACCGCCGCGGATCTCGTCGCCGACGTGCTCCCGGCCATCCTCCGGCCACCTCCTGGTTCCCCGGCCCCTTCTAGCGACGCCATGTAGACGCCTCGAAGCCCCTGTTCCCTCTCTCTCACTCGCCGTTCTCCCTCTCCTCCTCAGGCTCTCTCGCACGCAACCACTGAGCGCAACCACCGCCGCCGCTCGTAGTTGCCGCGGCCACCGCTTCCTCCTTGCCCGTCTGGCGTACCCGAGAGCTCCACCTCCGCCTTCTACGCCTCCTCGACGAGCCAAGCAACCGGGGACGTGCCGTATCGCCGCCATCGACATCATCTTCAACCTCGGGCACCACCAATCGCTGTCGCCGATACGTCGTCCACAACCCGTCCCCGAGCCCACTGAGACCACCGTCCGACTCCCTGTGAGCTCCTACGTCGCTACCCACTCTTCCCAGCATCAATTACTTGTCGTAGCCACCGCCCCCTTGCTAACAGCAGCCGTCACCGCATGGGCTCGTCGTCGGCGAAGCCCCGATGACCATTTGGTCACGAGCGTACATCCGATGTGCTCGCCGCAACTGGTAGAGCATCTCTAGCGCCTTGCCTCGCTCCTTCGCATACCGTAGCCGCGTCCCCGTGTGCACCCGAACTCCGGCGGCCGCAATAGAGCTCGCCACCGTCAGCTCCGGCCACCCCAGCTACTGCCGCTTATTGCTTTGGATGCGCCTCACTCCCAGGAACCCGTAGGAGCAAACCACGTGTCGAATGGTGCTCCGTAGTGAGCACACGGTGCATCCTCGCCGTCGGCCATGCTCGTTGCCGGTGAAACTCCGGTGGTTGACGTGGCATGATTAGTTTAGGTACTAATCGCGTTTAGTTAGTGTTCTGTGCCGTTGACACATGGGCCCCACGCCCTAATTAACCCCGGGTTTTATTTCCTCTTTAGTTTAGATTAACTCAGCGGGACCCACGCGTCAGAGTTGACCCTGCTGACGTGGCTGTTGACTGGGTCCACATGTCAGCGTCACTAACTAGCCCCAGTCACTGACCAGTTGACCCCACTGGTCAGGGTTGACCTGGAGGCGCCCAGTTGACCTGCTGACATCAGGGTGATGTCATGCTGACGCAGTATTTGATTTCTGGGTTTATTTTATTTCAGGAAATTCCAGAAAATGTTTAAAACTTGTAAAAATCATAGAAATTCAACCGTAACTCCAAATGAAACAAGTTATATATGAAAAATGATCAGAAAAATCCAATCTATCCATCTGCACTGGTTTCATGCATGTTTAAGCAACTTAACCTTACTGTTCATATCAAAACATGATAATGCACTTTATAAATTCATAGTTTGAGTTTGAATTTGAATCTTTGGTTCAAATAAGCTCAAAACTTTCTGTTCTTAGCTGCATTAGCCCAAATCACAGCATATTGCCATGTCATGATCATGCATCATATTATGCATTGCATTTATTATGTTTCTTCTTTGTTTGTCGGTGGTTGTTCTCTCTCGATAGACGTGTTCCGACGATGAGTTCGATGAAACCGATGAAGAAACTATATTATCTTCAGAAGTGCCAGGCAAGCAAAACCCCTTTGTTCATTCCGATACAATCCCACTCTCTCGCTCCTGCTCTCTTTTACTGCATTAGGACAACAACGATTCAACTTTTACTTGCTGCGGTAGTTGAACCCCTTATCCTCTGCATGACCTGTCATTGCCACAGTAAATAGATGAAACCCACTAGCATGAGTAGGAGTTCTTTGAGCCCTGATGTGCCTACTCATTCATGCTTGTTTGTCATGCCTGCTATTGCTTAGAGTTGAGTCAGGTCTGATTCATCGGGAATGAATCGGAGGTGTGTATACCTGTCCTACTATTGAGAGCTAAGTGTGTGAACACGATTTGGTAAAGGTAGCGGTGAGAGGCCATGTAGGAGTACATGGTGGGTTGTCTCATTGAAGCCGTCCTCAGGAACTGAGTTCTGTGTTTGTGATCCATGAACAGTTAATACCACGCATTGGAATGCTTAAGTGCCCCTCTCGACTTATTAATCAACTTGATCTCTGTCCAGGAGTTGCAACTAGTTTCTGGTGTTTCTAGGTAGTGTTAGTAGTCTACCAAGTGGCACCCGGTACAGGTGGGCTTGGGACAGACTAGGCACAGTGGCCCGGTGTACCAAGTGGCACCCGGATGGTGGACTTGGGAACCCTGTACACATCGTTTGGGGCCGTGAGCGACACCCCGGCCGGATCTCCTTGCGGGTGGAACCCGAATAGGAGATAAACATAGACTAGAGACTTGTGTGGTTAGTCAGGTCGTGGCCGACTCCCTCGCCTGGCTTCCGCTTGAAGGTTGCCGAGGTACATGACGTGTAGAGGGCGATAAGTGGCTAGAGCGTGTGTGAAGAAGTACACCCCTGCAGGGTTATCATTATCTATTCGAATAGCCGTATTCCTCGGATATGGAAACTTGGACCCCTTGCATAGTTCATAGACAAGTGAAAGTGGATACTCTAAAATACGCAAGATAAGCGTGAGTGCTATGGATGGCGTTCTCGTAGGGAGACGGGAGCGGATCCATAGTGGTGTATTAATATGGTGAATATGTGGACTCGTGTGCGCCACCTCAAAAGAGTTACTTGCAAACGTAGTTCAGGATAGCCACCGAGTCAAAGCTGGCTTGCTGCAGTCAAACTCCACCATCCCCTTTGTTGATAATGATGCATATGTAGTTAGCTCTGATGTAAGTCTTGCTGGGTACATTTGTACTCACGTTTGCCTATTTTATGTTTTTGCAGAGAGACTTCGGTCTCGCTAGTAGTTCCGCGTGGACTTCGACGTTTAGCTTGATACCTCAGCTACGATCTTGTGCCCTCGGCAAGATCTGGTAGATAGTGAGGCTTCTTAGCCTTTTTCATTTGTAGATGTCTGTACCCAGACATGTTAAGCTTCCGCTTGTGCTTTGACTTGTATGCTCTAAGTGTTGGGTCATGAGACCCATGTTTGTAATATCTCGCTCCTCAGAGCATATTGCATAAAATACTTGAGTTGTAGAGTCATGTTGTGATGCCATGTTGTATTTGCACATATCGAGTATATTGTGTGTATGTTATTGAAATGCTTGGTATGTGTGGGATCTGACTATCTAGTTGTTTATCCTTAGTAGCCTCTCTTACCGGGAAATGTCTCCTAGTGCTTCCACTGAGCCATGGTAGCTTGCTGCTGCTCCGGAACACTTAGGCTGGCCGGCATGTGTCCTTCTTCGTTCATGTGTCTGTCCCTTCGGGGAAATGTCACGCGATGAATACCGGAGTCCTGTTAGCCCGCTACAGCCCGGTTCACCGGAGTCCTGTTAGCCCGCTACAGCCCGGTTCACCGGAGTCCTGCTAGCCCAGTGCTACAGCCTGGATTCACTCGCTGATGACCGACACGTTTGATGCTAGGTCATGGATGCCTGTCCCTATAAGTTTGTGCCACTCTGGGTTTACGACTAGCCATGTCAGCCCGGGCTCCTTGTCATATGGATGCTAGCGACACTATCATATACATGTGCCAAAAGGCGCAAACGGTCCCGGGCAAAGGTAAGGCGACACCCATGGGGATACCATGCGTGAGGCTGCAAAGTGATATGAGGTATTACAGGCTAGATCGATGTGGCATTGAGTCGGGGTCCTGACAGCTTTGGTATTAGAGCCTGACTGCCTGTAGGATTACCAAGCCAAACTGGTCGATGTTGAGTCTAGAAATGGTTTAGTTATATGTAGGGGAATTGATTGTGTGATGGAACGTAAGGCTCTTTTTACTCCTTTACCTCATGCCCTTCTGATCTGAGTCATCGTATCTTTCCTACGGGGTTAAGACACTAGGCTTCTCATCTTTCTATTAGGATCACGTGTTACTAATCCGTAGACTTATAGGATTGATGGATTTAAGCTTCAGTTCAGTTCCTACTACTTCCGTATGTTAATTGTTGATCTCGAAACCTTGATATTGTGCTTCTGAGTGGTTATGCCACCATTTTTGTAGTATGTCTCCAAACTTTTTGAGCATTTACAGCCGTTATGCTGTCCAAGTCATCCCAGGTTTCTAAACAATCTGATGCACTTGCAAATCCTTTCCCTCTGGTTTTGATGTTCCTTTGGGCCAGGTTAATCACACAAATTGCTGAGTTGAGGTATTCTTTTACCTCGACATATATGTTGGAGTTAATATTTTGACCCTAGGTGTCTTAGGGGATCATCTAGTAATCTAGCTATGATTTGTGTCCCAGTGTGATGACTCTAGCCTTTATTCCCGAAAGCATCCCGTGATGCCACTTAGTAGTAGGTATTCTACTTCTGGGTTTCTGAACCCGAGATTCACACTAGCTATTTCATGTTGATAGTGTTTGCTAGTTCCTTTAGGAAATTAGTAACCTTTGCCTTAGTCCTCGAGGTCCGTGGTATTTCCTACTTCCAAATACTATGAACCACTTATGGCAGATGTTCGTTGGATCAAGAGATCACAACCGGCGTGCTCTCGATGGGTTCTCCATTCATAATTGTGATTCTGCCAGTTCTACCTTTCTGCATGGGTTATCTGGAAGAAACCTGTTGAACTTGGTTCGACATATTAACCTTTGCATCCACAACTCAGAAAATCATATGTTCCTTTGAGTTGTCCCTCTTTAGTTGTCTTCCGACCCCGTCTATCGATTGATAGTCAAGAGTATGCGTGCATTCGTTCATCGATGCCTATTACTCTTGTGGTCCGTCAAGCCATTTTATTCAGGATGACTAGGAGAAACAAACTCTAGTACCTCATCCATATCCAGGATTGGGTCAAAATAGTTGTGCTCCGCAGATCAAAATGCCAATCCAGCTTTTGCTCTGCTCTACCTTGGAGTGTTACCATCTTTATGTCAAGAGTGTCATGAGAGTTGAACCACCTCTTACGAATTCTTGACGCAGTAATACTTCTTGCCATCATTGTTAATTCCTCAGTTTCCGTGTTATTGTAATCGGAATGCTGATAAGTGAATTGTGATGTGTGAAATCAATACTGCTAGCAACCCCGTTGCTTGGTAGTTAATGGACAATAATTTCATCCTTAGCGTGTTGGTTATTGAATCACCATCCTAAGGTTGATCGTGCTATCTAGTCCTTATTTCTGGTGCACTCTTCGTTCAATGAGTTAGGATCATGTCGACCCCTTTCTTGTTTGATCATATCGTCTTGCCCTGAAAAGCAAGATTGTTCTTGAGCTTAGTAACATATCGGTGGTTCGTGATGTTCCGAATATCTTCTCGGAAGTATTACCAGGTTGTCACCTGACCGCTATGTTGAGTTCGTGATCAAGTTGGTTTTCTTGTAAACCACCCTTTCTCCAAGAATCTGTGTGGGATACCCCTGAGCTAGTTGGTCAAGCTAAACAACAACTTGGAGAGTTGGAAGATAAAAGCTTGTTCGACTTAGTTCATGTTAAGGGATATCTTTCTGTGTGTGTGTGTGTGTTGAAGAAAGATGATATCTTCATCAATTGGTCCTTGTGATCAGTTGTTGGACCTATTGTCTTACCCCATCTTTGATTTGAGTGTGGGCTATCATCAAATCGAATCAGAACCAATGATGTTCGTAATGTTGTCTTACTCGTGGTTGATCCCTCGAGCATACACCATTACATATTTGTTCTGACCAATACCATCACCGTGTTCACATGATGGCGGAAGTCCAGTGATATGGAAATTCTGATGAGTTGCTGTTGAGCCCATCAGCAGCATTTTGTCTCCCCCATGACACATGTTGAACATCAAGTTAGTGTTGGAAACTTTTGTAAGCAATGCCTTCGTGTTCCGTTCATGAAGCTTATGCTTGGATGAAAGAAGTGACTTATTTTGATTCACGTACATTTGATGTAAGTTGCCGCCGTGAATTCGAGAAAGTTTGTTCTTGCTTCCTCTGGAATCATCCCAAGTCAGTCATGCACGTGCGAAGTATTCTATGGTCTGATAGACTGATCATCTTCATTCCATATGTATCCCCTAGCACACCAAGCCACTGATTGATTTGTTCAAGGAAAGGAAGTTCCTTCTTAAGACCATGCCTTCTGTAAGGACTTCGATATCCTCGTTGATGGTTCCCCTTCTGAACTCGGTAGTGTTTCGTTGTAAGACTTCCATGTGGTCATGCTTGTCTGGGACATGTTCACATGTTGTAGCAGAACCAGCTCATGTTTTGGAGCTTGCTATCGTAGTTCTTTTTCCCGAGAATCTCGCAACGTTATCTCGTCGATTTGTGTTGCAAACTTTCTTTTCTAGACTTGATGAGTCTGGAATATCCTGACGCCAACCAGATCTGAATCTCAGGCAGATATGATGGTTGGAACGTTTCCCAAGAACTATAATAATGGTCTCACCGTAACCGGTAAACTGAGTGTCATGGCTGACACACCCATCCGGAAGACCTATTATTGTAGTATCTTGATTGAAGAAGTTGGTCACCTTCCCTAAGGTGCCCCGTTATGGTATCATGGCAACTCAACTCCTCGCTACTTTGAAACCATGCAGAATCCTACTTCAGCGTGGAACTGTTGCCTACCAAATTGAACCTCCGTCATCTTTCCATCCCTCTTGATGTGTGTTTTGTGTGTCAGCTCAAGAGATGTTTCAATGCCTCACTCCATGAGTTGACCCTGAGTTGCTCAATCTTTGAGAAGATCGATTCTTCTGGAGTTGTCCCTTTCCCCTCGTTGTCATGCTGAATGAAGATCTCGAAAGCAAAGACGTCAAGATCAATTTGAAGCAATGAGTCAACATCTTCAAGAAGGGCAAATGGATCATGAAGATTGTGATAGTTTTGTGACCCCCTTTCCTCTTACCTCACGTCTTGAATCTCGGGACGAGATTCTCGTTTAGTGGGGGCGAGTTGTCACATCCCTAGCTTCTAGCAATGCACTGGGCTAGCTTCATGTGTGCATCATGTCTAAATTCAAGAAACTTGAATTGAGGAAATTTGGAAGCCTCAAAATTTTAATTAAAAGAAGGGCAAATAACCCTGGAAAATGTATCCAATGTTTCCAAAATGCTCTTCAATGATGTTTAATATCTTTGGCATGGGTTTTGGTCCAAACCAAAAATATGGAACATTTTTTGAGGAAGAAATTTGGCTATTTGGATTTAAATCAATAAATATTTGAGTTGGATTTAATTCTTCTATAAAAGAATTGCAAGTCCAACAATTCTGAAAAATTTTGTGAGTGGCTTTGGATAAGTTGTATCAAGCCACATAAATCTTTCAGTAGCTACTAAAAATGATTTGGTATAAAATCAAATCAAAACAAATTAAACAAAATAGAAAACAGAAACAGAAATAAGAGAGAGAGAGAAAACCTTACCTGGCGCCTACTAACCGGCCCACCTGCCGGCCCAGCCCACCTGCCGCGCCAGCGAGCTGCTTGGCTCGGCCAGGCAGGCAGGCAGGTGCTCGGCGGCGAGCACCGCATGGGTGCCACGCACCTGGTCACCGCCTCGCCGCTCCCCTCATCGAGCCGCGACGTGGATCGCTCCCCCTCTCTCCCCCGAACCCCTCGGACATCTCCTCTCCTCCCCAGCTCCTCCCCCTCGCGCTCCCCGCCGTCCGTGCTCCGTCTCGCCATGTCTAGGAGCTCCGCCGCCATCCTCTTCGTCGAGCTAGCCGAGCCCCGCGTGCTTGTGTGGCCCGAGTCCACCGCACCGACCTCGCCCGAGTCCGCCGTCGCCGGAGATCCCTTTCAACGCCATCACCGCATCAGTT
>NC_057807.1:99089114-99110752 GCF_018294505.1 Triticum aestivum | reverse complement strand
AACCACATGAAGATCACCCGCATGCACCGCCGCGGATCTCGTTGCTGACGTGCTCCCGGCCATCCTCCGGCCACCTCCTGCTTCCCCGGCCCCTTCTAGCGATGCCACGTAGACGCCTCGAAGCCCCTGTTCCCTCTCTCTCACTTGTCGTTCTCCCTCTCCTCCTCTGGCTCTCTCGCACGCAACCACCGAGCGCAACCACCGCCGCCGCTCGTAGTTGCCGCGGCCACCGCTTCCTCCTTGCCCGTCTGGCGTGCCCGAGAGCTCCACCTCCGCCTTCTACGCCTCCTTGACGAGCCAAGCAACCGAGGACGCGCCGTATCGCCGCCATCGACATCATCTTCAACCTCGGGCACCACCGATCGCTGTCGCCGATACGTCGTCCACAACCCGTCCCCGAGCCCGCTGAGACCACCGTCCGACTCCCTGTGAGCTCCTACGTCGCTACCCACTCTTCCCAGCATCAATTACTTGTCGTAGCCGCCGCCCCCTTGCTAACAGCAGCCGTCACCGCACGGGCTCGTCGGCGGCGAAGCCCCGATGACCATTTGGTCACGGGCGTACATCCGCTGTGCTCGCCGCGACTTGTAGAGCATCTCTAGCGCCTTGCCTCGCTCGTTCGCATACCGTAGCCGCGTCCCCATGCGCACCCGAACTCCGGCGGCCGCAATAGAGCTCGCCACCATCAGCTCCGGCCACCCCAGCTACTGCCGCTTGTTGCTTTGGATGCGCCTCACTCCCAGGAACCCGTAGGAGCAAACCACGTGTCGGATGGTACTCCATAGTGAGCACACGGTGCATCCCCGCCGTCGGCCATGCTCGTCGCCGGCGAAACTCCGGTGGTTGACGCGGCACGATTAGTTTAGGTACTAATCGCGTTTAGTTAGTGTTCTGTGTCGTTGACACATGGGCCCCATGCCCTAACTAACCCCGGGTTTTATTTCCTGTTTAGTTTAGATTAACTCAGCGGGACCCACGCGTCAGAGTTGACCCTGCTGACGTGGCTGTTGACTGGGTCCACATGTCAGCGTCACTAACCAGCCCCAGTCACTGACCAGTTGACCCCACTGGTCAGGTTTGACCTGGAGGCGCCCAGTTGACCTGCTGACATCAGGGTGATGTCATGCTGACGCAGTATTTGATTTCTAGGTTTATTTTATTTCAGGAAATTCCAGAAAATGTTTAAAACTTGTAAAAATCATAGAAATTCAACCGTAACTCCAAATGAAACAAGTTATATATGAAAAATGATCAGAAAAATCCAATCTATCCATCTGCACTGGTTTCATGCATGTTTAAGCAACTTAACCTTGCTGTTCATATCAAAACATGATAATGCACTTTATAAATTCATAGTTTGAGTTTGAATTTGAATATTTGGTTTAAATAAGCTCAAAACTTTCTGTTATTAGCTGCATTAGCCCAAATCACAGCATATTGCCATGTCATGATCATGCATCATATTGTGCATTGCATTTATTGTGTTTCTTCTTTGTTTGTCGGTGGTTGTTCTCTCTCGATAGACGTGTTCCAACGATGAGTTGATGACACCGATGAAGAAACTATATTATCTTCAGAAGTGCCAGGCAAGCAAAACCCCTTGTTCATTCCGATACAATCCCACTCTCTCGCTCCTGCTCTCTTTTACTGCATTAGGACAACAACGATTCAACTTTTACTTGCTGCGGTAGTTGAACCCCTTATCCTCTGCATGACCTGTCATTGCCACAGTAAATAGATGAAACCCACTAGCATGAGTAGGAGTTGTTTGAGCCCTGATGTGCCTACTCATTCATGCTTGTTTGTCATGCCTGCTATTGCTTAGAGTTGAGTCAGGTCTAATTCATCGGGAATGAATCGGAGGTGTGTATACATGTCCTACTATTGAGAGCTAAGTGTGTGAACACGATTTGGTAAAGGTAGCGGTGAGAGGCCATGTAGGAGTACATGGTGGGTTGTCTCATTGAAGCCGTCCTCAGGAACTGAGTTCTGTGTTTGTGATCCATGAACAGTTAATACCACGCATTGGAATGCTTAAGTGCCCCTCTCGACTTATTAATCAACTTGATATCTGTCCAGGAGTTGCAACTAGTTTCTGGTGTTTGTAGGTAGTGTTAGTAGTCTACCAAGTGGCACCCGGTACAGGTGGGCTTGGGACAGACTAGGCACAGTGGCCCGGTGTACCAAGTGGCACCCGGATGGTGGACTTGGGAACCCTGTACACATCGTTTGGGGCCGTGAGAGACACCCCGGCCGGATCTCCTTGCGGGTGGAACCCGAATAGGCGATAAACATAGACTAGAGACTTGTGTGGTTAGTCAGGTCGTGGCCGACTCCCTCGCCTGGCTTCCGCTTGAAGGTTGCCGAGGTACATGACGTGTACAGGGCGATAAGTGGCTAGAGCGTGTGTGAAGAAGTACACCCCTGCAGGGTTATCATTATCTATTCGAATAGCCGTATTCCTCGGATATGGAAACTTGGACCCCTTGCATAGTTCATAGACAAGTGAAAGTGGATACTCTAAAATACGCAAGATAAGCGTGAGTGCTATGGATGGCGTTCTCGTAGGGAGACGGGAGCGGATCCATAGTGGTGTATTAATATGGTGAATATGTGGACTCGTGTGCGCCACCTCAAAAGAGTTACTTGCAAACGTAGTTCAGGATAGCCACCGAGTCAAAGCTGGCTTGCTGCAGTCAAACTCCACCATCCCCTTTGTTGATAATGATGCATATGTAGTTAGCTCTGATGTAAGTCTTGCTGGGTACATTTGTACTCACGTTTGCCTATTTTATGTTTTTGCAGAGAGACTTCGGTCTCGCTAGTAGTTCCGCGTGGACTTCGACATTTAGCTTGATACCTCAGCTACGATCTTGTGCCCTCGGCAAGATCTGGTAGATAGTGAGGCTTCTTAGCCTTTTTCATTTGTAGATGTCTGTACCCAGACATGTTAAGCTTCCGCTTGTGCTTTGACTTGTATGCTCTAAGTGTTGGGTCATGAGACCCATGTTTGTAATATCTCGCTCCTCGGAGCATATTGAATAAAATACTTGAGTTGTAGAGTCATGTTGTGATGCCATGTTGTATTTGCACATATCGAGTATATTGTGTTTATGTTATTGAAATGCTTGGTATGTGTGGGATCTGACTATCTAGTTGTTTATCCTTAGTAGCCTCTCTTACCGGGAAATGTCTCCTAGTGCTTCCACTGAGCCATGGTAGCTTGCTGCTGCTCCGGAACACTTAGGCTGGCCGGCATGTGTCCTTCTTCGTTCCTGTGTCTGTCCCTTCGGGGAAATGTCACGCGATGAATACCGGAGTCCTGTTAGCCCGCTACAGCCCGGTGCACTGGAGTCCTGTTAGCCCGCTACAGCCCGGTTCACCGGAGTCCTGCTAGCCCAGTGCTACAGCCTGGATTCACTCGCTGATGACTGACACGTTCCATGCTGGGTCATGGATGCCTGTCCCTGTAAGTTTGTGCCACTTTGGGTTTACGACTAGCCATGTCAGCCCGGGCTCCTTGTCATATGGATGCTAGCGACACTATCATATACGTGTGCCAAAAGGCGCAAACGGTCCCGGGCAAAGGTAAGGCGACACCCGTGGGGATACCGTGCATGAGGCCGCAAAGTGATATGAGGTGTTACAGGCTAGATCGATGTGGCATTGAGTCGGGGTCCTGACACATATGGCTTTGGTTGGCGAAAAGCTGGCATCTGATGCAATGTTGGACAAGGTCTTGTGTGTCTACTCAAGCCGTCGGCCAGTAGAAACCTGTACGGAAGGCCTTTCTTACAAGGGCCCGAGCTGCGGCGTGGTGACCGCCGAGGCCGGCATGAATTTTAGCCAAGAGTTGCCGCCCTTCCTACTCGGAGATAAATCTTTGAAGTACCCTGGTAGCGCTTTTCTTATAAAGCTCTCCCTCATGGACTTTGTAGGCTTTAGAGCGCCGCACAATGCAGCGTGCCTCATTTTGATCCTCGGGGAGTTCGTGCCTGTTAAGGTAGGCCAAGAAGGGTTCGGTCCATGGGGCGATAACAGCCATGATGAGATGGGCCGAAGGTGTTATTTCGGTGGCAGAGCCCCCGATTATGTTAGTGTGTTCGGAATCTAGGGTTGTGGTCGGTTCTGGACTGATGTTGCCGGTCTCCCCTTGCCACACCACGGATGGCTTGAAAAGCCTTTCCAGAAAGATGTTAGGTGGGACGGGGTTGCGCTTACACCGATGCGGGCAAGGACATCCGCCGCTTGATTGTTTTCTTGAACCACATGATGAAATTCGAGCCCCTCGAACCGAGCTGACATCTTAAGGACGGAATTATGATAGGCCGCCATTTTCGGATCTTTGGCATCGAAGTCTCCATTTATTTGAGATATTGCAAGGTTTGAATCCCCACGCACTTCTAGGTGCTGAATGCCCATGGATACGGCCATCCGAAGACCATGCAACAGAGCCTCGTATTCGGCTGCATTGTTGGATTCTGTGTATAATATTTGGAGTACGTATTGGACTGTATCTCCAATGGGGGATGTGAGGACAACACCTGCTCCCAGACCTGCCAGCATTTTAGAGCCGTCAAAGTGCATGATCCAGTTGGAGTATGTTCCGTACTCTTTAGGGAGTTCGGCCTCTGTCCATTCGGCGATAAAGTCCGCCAGTACTTGGGATTTAATGGCTCGTTGTGGTTTATATGTGATATCGAATCGGAGGAGCTCGATGTCCCACTTGGCAATCCGGCCCGTGGCATCGCTGTTGTTTATTATGTCATTGAGTGCTATTTCAGAGGCCACCGTGATTGAACACTCTTGAAAGTAGTGTCGTAATTTTCGGGATGCCATGAAGACCGCGTATGCTATTTTTTGATAATGTGGGTACCGGGATTTGCATGGTGTGAGGACAGTAGATACGTAGTATACCGGCTTCTGAACCGGAAATTCGTGTCTGTCACTACAAAAAAAATACACTTCCGTGATGATACGTGTTTGTCATAGTAGGTCGCGTTTTTTTTCATGCATGTACATCCATGACAAATTTATGACAAAATCAAGATAGTCATACATGTGCTGTCGTAGAAGTGTTCCATGACATTACCAAAATTATCATCACGAAAGTGTCCACTTCCATGATGATAAATCGCGCGTCACAGAAGTGCTTTCGTCAAGGGTGACCGACACATGGCATCCACCTTAACGGAACGCCGTTAAGCTATCGGGTCAGGTTTTGGATCCGATAACCGTTAACAGCACCAACCAATGGGGATTTTCCACGTGTAAAATCGTCATTGGCTGGAGGAAACACGTGTCGGCTCATTGTTGGGACAGATGTCATCCACTCATTGGACAGAAGGCGCCTATGATACGTCAACACGTGGCACGGCCCAACAGAGGCCCATTCTTGTGAAAAGGCCGGCCCGTTTGACTTGGTCAAAAGGTGACAGACCGGCCCATGGAAAGCCTGTTAACGGCCTGTTCGCATATAGCCCATTTACAGCATGCTAACCCAAGGCCCGTTACGCCCTACCCGAATTAGGCCCAGTAGCGTCATCTGGGCCATCTAATATGATTCCAGCCCGTTTTCATTTGTGGCCCATGTATGGCCAATGACGTCTTTCGACCCATATGAGGCCCTAGGTAAATCTTGACCTATTAACGGCCCATGGTGAAACTGGCCCGCAATGAACAGTGTATCACTTTAGACCCATTAACGGCCCGTGGTGAAACTGGCCGGTAATGAACAGTGTATCACTTTATACCCATTAATGGCCCGTTATTCAGTTGGGCCATTTCTAGCCCATGTTATCTTTCGGCCTTCTCAGAGCCCATTTATTCTTGGGCTCATTTCGAGCATTCGTTTACTTACTGCCCGTTACTGTCATTTTTTGCTTGTGGGCCAAATTCAGCCCGCGGTTGCAGTCGGCCCGTTTGTGGTCCGTTAATACATTGGGCCGTTTTCATAGCGTCATCAAATACAGCCTATTAACGATGGCCCGTTATGGTCGGCCCATGAACGGACAATTCCAACTCTAGCCCGTTTACGGCCATAATGCGGCCTGTTATTGGCCCATGTTTGGCAAATCGATCATACGGCCCGTATAAGGCCCATTGATGATACGACCCGTAGAAGGCCCATTGTTTCTACGGCCCGTAGAAGGCCCAATGTTTCTATGGCCCGTAGAAGGCCTACTTTTTCTACGGCCCGTAGAAGGCCCATTGTTTCTACGGCCCGTAGGAGGCCCAGTGTCACTACAGTAAATATTAGCCCATGGTTATTCTGGCCTAGTTTTAAAAAATAGGTTATTGCAGCCACTAGCAAACCACAGAAAAAGAACTGCACTGACGACAAGCAAACAAATAAACAAGACAACAAGGAAATAAATAAGAAAGCAACTTATGCTAGGCTATCACGGCTATTACACATATTACATCCACTGGGCATCAAAGTTCACCACCAGTGCAAATATAGGGAACACAGCAGCATATAAACGTCGCAGCAAAACAAGTCCAGAACTGAAACCACTTCGGAAGAGTTCAAGAAACAATATCCTGGGTACCCATAATGCTGGCAAGATGCTTAGCAAGCTTATTAACTTTCTCTTGTTTGGCGCTTAAATCCTCCAGCGCTTGGTGTTGCACAAGAAAGTACGCATCTGAATTCTGTAGGGACTTCCTCAGTCCTTCGGCTTCTAGCTGCAGCACAGCTGACTGATGCCTTTCAGCTTGTAGCTAAGACTGAAGAAGCCGAAGTGATTCAGGCAGCAAGTTCGAAGAGCTTGTGCCAGCGGTACTGGCCAGTAACTCGAACACTACATCAACGCAGGACTGTGGGGTTTTCTCACTGTCTACAAGATTGTTTTTATCACCTTTCCTGGAGACCAACAGGATTGTCTCACTATCTTGAACCTTATTTGCATTACTTTCACTACTATTGCATAGTGGGGTGCTCTTCTCCAATATTTTGTTTGCATACTACAAGAGAAACAAGCAGACACATCACAGGTTTAGCTTGTAGTATACCAAACTCATTTTGGTAAACCGATTCAGTAGTAAGGTGGACAGGATAACAACATGAAACAAACATATATCTGTGTACTATGGTCACTATATTGTCCATATCATTCTAGTTTATGTTCCCTAATCAAGATAGAGACATAGTTCAACTCATATATTTTTAAGACACAGCAGCATAGACAGAATATAAGTGTGAGAAACTACACAGCATTGGCAGCTCTTCTAATGTGCATCACATGAGAACATAACTGTTTATACAACTTAAACTGAAATCAACATAGGGCAAGAAGTTAGAACAACAATCAAGTTAAAGAAATAGGTTTAAAACATACCTGTTGCGCCATTGGAGTTTCAATTGGATCCTTCAAATTTGAAAGTAGTTGGTATGAGTAAATACAGTGATGCAATAGCAAAGGAGTATGGACCATAGCTACGGAATCTGACCTGAGAACAGTTGCTCTTCTGGTTTAAACATGGAGTTTGGGTTAGCTGTGGTGGTCTTCATTCTTTGGGCACTGCACTAGCTTTACAAACTACTCGTGTGGGGGTACTCTGTGGTGGACATGGTGCTTTGTCAACTATAAGTGGGTTACTATCCGCTGCGGTTGCGGTTAGATGGGTTGTAGCTGGTTCTCTGCCCAACGGTGTAAGTGTGCAATCTGGAAGAGTCTCGATTATGTGTGGCGGGGCTAGTTTGTGGGCCAGTACAACCATGGTTCTATCTGCATCGACGGGTAGCACTGTCTTTTGTGAAGAACGGGTTTTTGCTCCCTTAGATACTGCCATCACCCCCTCAAATTCACATGGCTAATAGACAAGAAAAGAAATTGAACGTACAGACATTGTATGATAGACAGATGTGGTAATTCACATATATGTTGTCTAACCAAATAGGACAGCATGACACAATTTCACATATATGATGCCTAACTAAACAGGATAGCATGACACAGTTTCAAATATATGATGGATAACTTAACATGATATAATGGCATAATTCAACATATGATGAGTACCTAAACAGGACGACATGACAAAACTATATGATGTCTTTCTAAAATAGGTTGGGATGAAATAATTCACATACATGTTGTCTAAGTATACAGGATGGCATGATATAACTGACATAATTTATTCATATACTAAGCAGCTGGCACTCGCATGTATGATCTCTAAACTAAGCAGATAAAATTTAATATTGTGCATATGATGTCTAAACTAAGAAATGCAAGACACCATATGCATCATATGAGAAATATAAACATTGCAACTTAGAGCATACACCTCAGGTGGGATATAGGACTGGTCATCTGTCTCTAAATCCTCCTCTGAGAAGCTCCCTGTAACCATCGAGATATATGCTTCAACAGGTACCATTGCCTGCTCTGAAGACCTTGTTTTCACTCCAGATTTTTCCATAACCGGCTCAAATGGCTAATACACATGAAGAGTAGTTCAATATACACAGATTGTCGACAAATGGAATACGTAATAGAAAAAAAAGATGGCATGAGATAATTCACATATATGATGCCTGGCTCCATGGCGGTGCATAATTCACATATATGATAACTGGCTGAAAACCATGGCATTGCATAATTCACATATCTGATATAGAAAGCAAACAGGAGGCATTCACACAAAGCATGTCTAATCTAAGCAGATGGCATGGCAATGTAAGACACCATATGCATGATATGAGCAATATAACCCAGCCAAGTTAGAGCATGCACCTCGGGGGGGAATACGACTGGTCATCTCTCTCTGAATCCTCCTCTGAGGAGCTATCTGTAACTAGCAAGAAATCTGCATCGACAAGTAGCACTGACTGCTCAGAAGACCTTGTTTTCACTCCAGATTTTCCCATGACCGACTCAAATGGCTGATGCACAAGAAGAGTAGATGAATGTATAAACATTGTTGACAAATGGAATACATTATGGAAAAAATATGGCACGATACAATTCACATATACGATGACTGGCTAAACAGGATGGCATTGCATGATTCACGTATATGATGCCTGGCTAAAGAAGATGGCATTGCATAATTCCCATATACTCCCTCCATTCCTAAATATTTATCTTTTTAGAGATTTCAAATGGACTACCACATACAAATGTATATAGACATATTTTAGAGTGTAGATTCACTCATTTTGTTCCGTCTGTAGTCACTTGTTGAAATCTCTAAAAAGACAAATATTTAGGAATGGTGGGAGGATGATATAGAAACCAAACAGGTGGCATTCACACAAAGCAAATCTAAACTAAGCTGATGACATATAAGATGTATAATGTAAGCAATGCAAGGCGCCATATGCATGATATGACCAACATCAGCATGCCAGGTTAGAGCAAACACCTTAGGTGGTAAACAGACATGGTCGGCTCCTTCTGAATCTCCATCTGAACAGTTATCTTCCTCAAGAATACAATCTGGAAATGCAGGAGAGGGGGGGCACTTCGCCCACCATGGAGCAGCGTCTGCATGACATTATATTCGCACGCAATGGTCTTCTCTTTTTCTCTACATGTTCATTACGATTGTGAACAATATCTGACATGCATAATAAAAAATAGTTAGATTTTGTAAGGCCTAAGGGGTGCATGCAAAAATCAAGACTGATGGTAGCAAACGAGTGGATGGATCCCAAACTAATGATAGCAGGTAGATTATAGCTTCAGTTTAAAAAGATAGACAATGGATCATCTATTGTTTGTTGCCCACCCAACATGAACCACATAGAAGACCCCAGATGAACCAGATAGTAGACAGATACTATTCGTTGGTGGCTCGATATGAGACCCATGGGCAATTCAAAACTCAAGTTTGAGCGATAAAGTAGCAAGTAATAATAACCGATGTATAACGTAAGCAAACACGAAAGACTGCGACCTCTCTTCCGGAACTGTCTAGTCCTCGGGTTCATCTGCCCAGTCGATGATGGTAGTGCAGTTGGCATGGCTGTCAGCAATGGGGAAGATGATCTGAGGCGGTGAAAGAAAGTCTGCAGGGGGGATCTCTGCTGCAGTGAATGCTTCTGTCGATGGTGCACCTCAGGTGGGGTGGATGACGGCATGGCAGGAGCAGGACATAACACAGAGAGTTTTCTTTGATGCCAATCTGAAAATGAAGTAAAACTGTAAGGGCTCCTTAGAATTGGACGATTCTATAAACGCAGGGATAGGAAAAACACAGGAATAGGATAGGAATGCACGTGCAAAACAGAGCATTTGGAAACATAGGATTTTAGTCAACCTGGGTGTTTGGCTCACATGAATTGGAAGAACAAAGGAATGGAGAAGCAAAGTGATGTGATGAGTGTACAACCTCTTTGGCATAGCCTTGTGGACCTCAGCATCATTGGGTTTGACGTGGAGGATGGTGATGATGCTGGTGTGACTGTCGAAGGCGGGGAAGAAGATCCGAGGCCTCTGGAAACGGCGCCGAGGGTACTGCTCCGCTGTGATGGACGGTTCCGTCGTTGGAGCAGCTCCGCTAAGGTGTACGGCGACGAGGCTGAAGCATGACAAGAAAGACAACTTTAATTAGAAGTGAGACCCTAATATCATCTGCAATAGATGATGTAAAATACATCAACCAAAAGTGCTTGATGTAAAACACATCAGCCGCGCCACGGCCGCTCCGACAGATGCTGTAAGTACTGTTCACTCTGAACTTAACTGAAGAAAATGAACTTCACAGTCGAAACTGAATTTTACTGTCGAAACTGATTGAACTAGTAACAGAGCATTGCAATAGATGTTTAGGGCGTTCGAGCACTAGTAGCAGAGAAGCAGTGATCTGAATCAGCAGACGCTCGAGCAGGGAACGCACTAGCAGAGAGCAAGTCGTGCAGTAGCACCGCGAGCGAGTGCTAAAGCAGCAACTCATGTAGCTGCCGGAGGTCGTGCAGCAGCAGCGCAAGCGAGAGAAAGAGCAGAGCAGCAGCACGAACGAAAGCAGGAGCAATGCAGCAGCACGATCGACAGAAAGAACAGAGCCGCAACGCGAGCGAGAGCTGGAGCAGCTGCAGCTAGTGCCGTTGTGGAAGTCGCCACCGAGGAAGCAACGACATGGGGGAGAGACGTCGTGGATGATGTGGCCGGCGACGGCACCGTCAATGGAGACGCCATGTCTGCTCGGTATCGAGCACCGACAGCCCCGTGAGATATAATAAAAGATAAAATGCAGCGGTGAGTGCAGAACCTCCTTGGTGGCACCGAGTTGGCCTCGGCTTCATCGGAGGAATTGGTGAGGGTGCTTCGGTTCCAGTGGGGCAGGTCAAGACGGCGCTATGGGGATTGAGGTGGCGCGATAGACGAGGCGAACATCGGGGCAGCTCCTTGGAGGTGGAGGACGGGGCGGCTGATCCGGAAGGACGACGAGATCGACAATGGATCCTCATCTGGTGCGGTGGATGAGGGACGGCGAGCTGTTGCGGTGGACGACGTAGTCGGGGAAGAGTCTCCGGTGAAGGAAATATGCCCTAGAGGCAATAATAAAGTTATTATTTATTTCCTTATTTCATGATAAATGTTTATTATCCATGCTAGAATTGTATTAACCGGAAACATAATACATGTGTGGATACATAGACAAACATAGTGTCACTAGTATGCCTCTACTTGACTAGCTCGTTAATCAAAGATGGTTAAGTTTCCTAACCATAGACATGAGTTGTCATTTGATTAATGGGATCACATCATTAGGAGAATGATGTGATTGACATGACCCATCCCGTTAGCCTAGCACTTGATCGTTTAGTATATTGCTATTGCTTTCTTCATCACTTATACATGCTCCTGTAACTATGAGATTATGCAACTCCCATTTACTGGAGGAACACTTTGGGTGCTACCAAACGTCACAACGTAACTGGGTGATTATAAAGGAGTACTACAGGTGTCTCCAAAGGTACATGTTGGGTTGGCGTATTTCGAGATTAGGTTTTGTCACTCCGATTGTCGGGGAGGTATCTCTGGGCCCTCTCGGTAATGCACATCCCTATAAGCCTTGCAAGCAATGTAGCTAATGAGTTAGTTACAGAATGATGCATTACATAACGAGTAAAGAGAATTGCCAGTAACGAGATTGAACTAGGTACTTGATACCGACGATCGAATCTCAGGCAAGTAACATACCGATGACAAAGGGAACAACGTATGTTGTTATGCGGTTTGACTGATAAATATCTTCGTAGAATATGTAGGAGCCAATATGGGCATCCAGGTCCCGCTATTGGTTATTGACCGAGAATAGTCCTAGGTCATGTCTACATAGTTCTCGAACCCGTAGGGTCCGCACGCTTAACGTTATGATGACAGTTTTATTATGAGTTTATAAGTTTTGATGTACCGAAGTTTGTTCGGAGTCCCGGATGTGATCACGGACATGACGAGGAGTCTCGAAATTGTCGATACATAAAGATTGATATATTGGACGACTACATTCGGACACCGGAAGTGTTCCGGGTGATTTCGGAGAAAACCGGAGTGCCGGAGGGGTTACCGGAAGCCCCCGGGGAAGTATTGGGCCTTAGTGGGCCTGAGGGGAGAGAGAGGGCAGCAGCCCAGGAGGTGGCGCCCCCCCCCCCCCATGAGGAGTCCGAATTGGACTAGGGGAGGGGGCGCGGCCCCCCTTTCCCTCTCCCTCTCCCTCTCTTTCCTTCCCCCTCTTTCCCCTTCTCCTACTCCAACAAGGAAGGAGGGAGTCTTACTCCCGGTGGGAGTAGGACTCCCCTTGGCGCGCCCCCTCCAAGGGCCGGCCTCCTCCCCCCTTGCTCCTTTATATACGGGGGCAGGGGGCACCCCATGACACACAAGTTGATCTACGGATCATTCCTTAGCCGTGTGCGGTGCCCCCCTCCACCATATTCCACCTCGGTCATATCGTCGCGGAATTTAGGCGAAGCCCTGCGCCAGTAGCACATCATCGTCGCGGAATTTAGGCGAAGCCCTGACAGAACTCATCCCCGACGCTTTGCTGGATCGGAGCCCGGCGATCGTCATCGAGCTGAACGTGTGCTGAACTCGGAAGTGCCGTACGTTCGGTACTTGGATCGGTCGGATCGTGAAGACGTACGACTACATCAACCGCGTTGTCATAACGCTTCCGCTTACAGTCTACGAGGGTACGTGGACAATACTCTCCCTCTCGTTGCTATTCCATCACCATGATCTTGCATGTGCGTAGGAAAATTTTGAAATTAGTACGTTCCCCAACAGTGGCATCCGAGCCTAGGTTTTATGCGTAGATGTCATATGCACGAGTAGAACACAAGTGAGTTGGGGTGATACAAGTCATACTACTTACCAGCATGTCATACTTTGGCTCAGCGGTATTGTGAGATGAAGCGGCCCGGATCGGCATTACGCGTACGCTTACACGAGACTGGTTTCACCATTACGAGCACTCGTGCTTAAAGGTGGCTGGCGGGTGTCTGTCTCTCTCACTTTGGCTGAATCGAGTGTGGCTACGCCCGGTCCTTGCGAAGGTTAAAACATCACTAACTTGACGAACTATCATTGTGGTTTTGATGCGTAGGTAAGAACGGTTCTTGCTAAGCCCGTAGCAGCCACGTAAAATTTGCAACAACAAAGTAGAGGACGTCTAACTTGTTTTTGCAGAGCATGTTGTGATGTGATATGGTCAAGACGTGATGCTATATTTTATTGTATGAGATGATCATGTTTTGTAACCGAAGTTATCGGCAACTGACAGGAGCCATATGGTTGTCGCTTTATTGTATAAAATGCAAACGCCCTATAATTGCTTTACTTTATCACTAAGCGGTAGCGATAGTCGTAGAAGCAATAGATGGCGTAACGACAACGATGCTACGATGGAGATCAAGGTGTCGCGCCGGTGACGATGGTGATCACGACGGTGCTTCAGAGATGGAGATCACAAGCACAAGATGATGATGGTCATATCATATCACTTATATTGATTGCATGTGATGTTTATCCTTTATGCATCTTATCTTGCTTTGATTGATGGTAGCATTTTAAGATAATCTCTCACTAAATTATCAAGAAGTGTTCTCCCTGAGTATGCACCGTTGCAAAAGTTCTTCGTGCTGAGACACCACGTGATGATCGGGTGTGACAGGCTCTACGTTCAAATACAACGGGTGCAAAACAGTTGCACACGCGGAATACTCAGGTTAAACTTGACGAGCCTAGCATATAACAGATATGGCCTCGGAACACGGAGACCGAAAGGTCGAGCGTGAATCATATAGTAGATATGATCAACATATTGATGTTCACCGTTAAAACTACTCCATCTCACGTGACGATCGGACATGGCGTAGTTGATATGGATCACTTAATCACTTAGAAGATTAGAGGGATGTCTATCTAAGTGGTAGTTCTTTAGTAATATGATTAATTGAACTTTAATTTATCATGAACTTAGTCCTGGTAGTATTTTGCAAATTATGTTATAGATCAATAGCTCGCGTTGTTGCTTTCATATGTTTATTTTGATATGTTCCTAGAGAAAACTATGTTGAAAGATGTTAGTGGCAATGATGTGGATTGGATCCGTGATCTGAGGTTTATCCTCATTGCTGCACAGAAGAATTATGTCCTTGATGCACCGCTAGGTGACAAACCTATTGCAGGAGCAGATGCAGGCGTTATGAACGTTTGGCTAGCTCAATATGATGACTACTTGATAGTTTAGTGCACCATGCTTAACGGCTTTAGAATCGGGACTTCAAAGATGTTTTGAACGTCATGGACCATATAAGATGTTCCAGGAATTGAAGTTAATATTTCAAGCAAATACCCGAGTTGAGAGATATGAAGTCTCCAACAAGTTCAATAGCTAAAAGATGGAGGAGAATCGCTCAACTAGTGAGCATGTGCTCAGATTGTATGGGTACTTCAATCACTTGAATCAATTGGGAGTTAATCTTCCAGATAAGATAGTGATTGACAGAATTATCTAGTCACCATCACTGAGTTACTAGAACTTTGTGATGAACTATAGTATGCAAGGGATGACGAAAATGATTCTCGAGCTCTTCATGACGTTGAAATCGACGAAGGTAGAAATCAAGAAAGAGCATCAAGTGTTGATGATTGACAAGACCACTAGTTTCAAGAAAAGGGCAAAGGGAAAGAAAGGGAAACTTCAAGTAGAATGGCAAACAAGTTGTCACTCCCGTGAAGAAGACCAAAGCTGGACAAAAGCCTGAAACTGAGTGCTTACAATGCAAAGGAAATAGTCACTGGAAGCGCAAATGCCCTAAATATTTGGTGGATAAGAAGGATGGCAAAGTGAACAAGGGTGTATTTGATATACAGGTGTTTGATGTGTGCCTTACTAGTGTTTATAGTAGCCCCTGAGTATTTGATACTTGTTCGGTTGCTAAGATGAGTAAATTGAAACAGGAGTTACATAATAAACAGAGACTAGTTGAGGGGAAGTGACGATGAGTGTTGGAAATAGTTCCAAGATTGATATGATCATCATCACACACTCCCTATATTTTTGAGATTAGTGTTAAACCTAAATAAATGTTATTTAGCGTTTGCGTTGAGCATGAATATGATTTGATCATGTTTGTTGCGATACGGTTATTCATTTGAAGTTAAAGAATAATTGTTATTCTGTTTACATGAATAAGACCTTCGATGGTTATAAACCCAATGAAAATAGTTTGTTGGATCTCGATCGTAGTGATACACATATACATAATATTGATGCGAAAAGATGCAAAGTTAATAATGATAGTGCAACTTATTTGTGGCACTGCCGTTTGGGTCATATCGGTGTAAAGCGCATGAAGAAACTCCATAAAGATGGATTTTTGGAATCACTTGGTTATGAATCATTTCATGCTTGCGAACCGTGCCTTTTGGGCAAGATGACTAAAACTCCGTTCTCCGGAACAATGGAACAAGCTACTGACTTATTGGAAATAATACATACCGATGTATGCGATCCAATGGGTGTTGATGCTCGTGGCAAGTATCGTTATTTTCTGACCTTCACAAGATGATTTGAGCAGATATGGGTATATCTACTTGATGAAACATAAGTCTGAAATAGTTGAAAGGTTCGAAGAATTTCAGAGTGAAGTGGAAAAATCATCGTAACAAGAAAATAAAGTTGCGATCTGATCGCGGAAAGGAATATTTGAGTTACGAGTTTGGTCTTCAATTAAAACAATGTGAAATAGTTTCATAGCTCACGCCACCTGGAACACCACAACGTTAAGGTGTGTCCGAACGTCGTAACCGCACTTTATTGGATATGGTGCGATCTATGATGTCTTTTACTGATTTACCACTATTGTTTTGGGGTTATGCATTAGAGACAGCTGCATTCACATTAAAAAGGGAACCATCTAAATCCGTTGAGACGACACCATATGAACTATGGTTTAGCAAGAAACCCAAGTTGTCGTTTCTTAAAGTTTGGGGGTGTGATGCTTATGTGAAAAAGTTTCATCCTGATAAGCTCAAACCCAAATCAGAGAAGTGCGTTTTCATAGAATACCCAAAGGAAACTGTTGGGTACACCTTCTATAACAGATCCGAAGGCAAGATATTCGTTGCTAAAAATGGATCCTTTCTAGAGAAGGAGTTTCTCTCGAAAAAAGTGAGTGGGAGGAAAAGTAGAGCTTGATAAGGTAATTTGTACCTTCTCCCGAATTGGAAAGTAGTTCATCACAGAAATCAGTTCCAGTGATTCCTACACCAATTAGTGAGGAAGCTAATGATGATGATCATAAAGCTTCAGATCAAGTTACTACCGAACTTTGTAGATCTTCCAGATTAAGATCCGCACCAGAGTGGTACGGTAATCCTATTCTGGAAGTCATGTTACTAGACCATGATGAACCTACGAACTATGAGGAAGCGATGATGAGCCCAGATTCCGCAAAATGGCTGGAGGCCATGAAATCTGAGATGGGATCCATGTATGAGAACAAAGTATGGACTTTGGTTGACTTGCTCGATGATCAGCAAGCCATCGAGAATAGATGGATCTTCAAGAGGAAGACAGATGATGATAGTAGTGTTACTATCTACAAAGCTCGACTTGTTGCAAAAATGTTTTCGGCAAGTTCAAGGTGTTGACTACAATGAGATTTTCTCAATTGAAGCAATGTTTAAGTCTGTCCGAATCATGTTAGCAATTGCCACATTTTATGAAATCTGGCAAATGGATGTCAAAACTGCATTCCTTAATGGTTTTCTTAAAGAAGAGTTGTATATGATGCAACAAGAAGGTTTTGTCAATCCTAAAGATGCTAACAAAGTGTGCAAGCTCCATCAATCCATCAATGGACTGGTGCAAGCATCTCGGAGTTGGAATATACGCTTTGATGAGTTGATCAAAGCATATGGTTTTATACAGACTTTTGGAAAGGCCTGTATTTACAAGAAAGTGAGTGGGAGCACTACAGCATTTCTGATAAGTATATGTGAATGACATATTATTGATCGGAAATAATGTAGAATTATTCTGCAAAGCATAAAGGAGTGTTTGACAGGAGTTTTTCAAAGACCTCGGTGAAGCTGCTTACATATTGAGCATCAAGATATATAGAGATAGATCGAGACGCTTGATAAGTTTTTTCAATAAGTACATACCTTGACAAAGATTTTGAAATAGTTCAAAATGGAACAGTCAAAGCAAGAGTTCTTGCCTGTGTTACAAGGTGTGAAATTGAGTAAGACTCAAAGCCCGACCACGGCAGAAAATAGAAAAGAGAATGAAAGACATTCCCTATGCCTCAGTCATAGGTTCTATAAAGTATGCTATGATATGTACCAGACCAATTGTATACCTTGCTCTGAATTTGGCAAGGGAGTACAATAGTGATCTAGGAGTAGATCACTGGACATTGGTCATGAATATCCTTAGTGAGGACTAAAGAAATATTTCTCGATTATGGAGGTGATAAAAGAGCCCGTCGTAAAAAGTTACATCGGTGCAAGCTTTCACACCGATCCAGATGACTCTAAGTCTCAATCTGGATACATATTGAAAGTGGGAGCAATTAGCTCCGTACAGAGCATTGTAGACATAGAATATTTGCAAAAATACATACGGCTCTGAATGTGACAGACCCGTTGACTAAGTTTCTCTCACGAGCAAAACATGATCACACCTTAGTACTCTTTGGGTGTTAATCACATAAGCGATGTGAACTAGATTATTGACTCTAGTAAACCCTTTGGGTGTTGATCACATGACGATGTGAAGTATGGGTATTAATCACATACAGATGTGTATATTGGTGTTAAATCACATGGCGATGTGAACTAGATTATTGATTCTAGTGCAAGTGGGAGACTGAAGGAAATATGCCCTAGAGGCAATAATAAAGTTATTATTTATTTCCTTATTTCATGATAAATGTTTATTATTCATGCTAGAATTGTATTAACCGGAAACATAATACATGTGTCAATACAAAGACAAACATAGTGTCACTAGTATGCCTCTACTTGACTAGCTCGTTAATCAAAGATGGTTAAGTTTCCTAACCATAGACATGAGTTGTCATTTGATTAATGGGATCACATCATTAGGAAAATGATGTGATTGACATGACCCACTCCGTTAGCCTAGCACTTGATTGTTTAGTATATTGCTATTGCTTTCTTCATGACTTATACATGTTCCTGTAACTATGAGATTATGCAACTCCCGTTTACCAGAGGAACACTTTGGGTGCTACCAAACGTCACAACGCAACTGGGTGATTATAAAGGAGTACTACAGGTGTCTCCAAAGGTACATGTTGGGTTGGCGTATTTCGAGATTAGGTTTTGTCACTCCGATTGTTGGAGAGGTATCTCTGGGCCCTCTCGGTAATGCACATCACTATAAGCCTTGCAAGCAACGTAGCTAATGAGTTAGTTACAGAATGATGCAGTACGTAATGAGTAAAGAGACTTGCCGACGAGATTGAACTAGGTATTGGATATCGACGATCGAATCTCGGGCAAATAACATACCGATGACAAAGGGAACAACGTATGTTGTTATGCGGTTTGACCGACAAAGATCTTCGTAGAATATGTAGGAGCCAATATGGGCATCCAGGTCCCGCTATTGGTTATTTACCGAGAATAGTTCTAGGTCATGTCTACATAGTTCTCGAACCCGTAGGGTCTGCACGCTTAACGTTACGATGACAGTTTTATTATGAGTTTATAAGTTTTGATGTACCAAAGTTTGTTCGGAGTCCCGGATGTGATCACGGACATGACGAGGAGTCTCGAAATGGTCGAGACATAAAGATTGATATATTGGACGACTACATTCGGACACCGGAAGTGTTCCGGGTGATTTCGGAGAAAACCGGAGTGCCGGAGGGGTTACCGGAACCCCCCGGGGAAGTATTGGGCCTTAGTGGGCCTGAGGGGAGAGAGAGGGCAGCAGCCCAGGAGGTGGCGCCCCCCCCCATGAGGAGTCCGAATTGGACTAAGGGAGGGGGCGCGGCCCCCTTTCCCTCTCCCTCTCCCTCTCTTTCCTTCCCCCTCTTTCCCCTTCTACTCCAACAAGGAAGGAAGGAGTCCTACTCCCGGTGGGAGTAGGACTCCCCTTGGCGCGCCCCCTCCTAGGGCCGGCCTCCTCCCCCCTTGCTCCTTTATATATGGGGGCAGGGGGCACCCCATGAGACACAAGTTGATCTACGGATCGTTCCTTAGCCGTGTGCGGTGCCCCCCTCCACCATATTCCACCTCGGTCATATCGTCGTGGAGTTTAGGCGAAGCCCTGCACCGGTAGAACATCATCATCATCACCACGCTGTCGTGCTGACGGAACTCATCCCCGACGCTTTGCTGGATCGGAGCCCGGGGATCGTCATGGAGCTGAACGTGTGCTGAACTTGGAGGTGTCGTACGTTCGGTACTTGGATCGGTCGAATCGTGAAGACGTATGACTACATCAACCGCATTGTCGTAACGCTTCCGCTTATGGTCTACGAGGGTACGTGGACTATACTCTCCCCTCTCGTTGCTATGCCATCACCATGATCTTGCGTGTGCGTAGGAAAATTTTGAAATTACTACGTTCCCCAACATCCGGCTGGGCGGCGGTTGGGAGGCCGACGGAGGAGCGTGGGGTTTCGCGGGTTTTGACGGCCTCGGTGCACGAATGGGGGGGAGGGGGCGGTGAAGGGGGAGCCAAGCTTAGGGACGCGCTTGTCCAAAATGTAGGGTAAGTTACCAGCGTGCCCCCACCGGTTTTGACACTGCGACATGGAGCTTCATTTCCGGCTGAGGGGTAGAAGGGGGATTTCGCGTGTCTGGGCTGCGGGAGCGATTTTGGATGAGGGAGTTTTCGCGCGTGTCCAAATTTCAGGATAACAAGGCGCAGCGCGGGTTGAAGAAGCGGGAGTTTCAAAGCAGGTGAGACAAAAGATACTCGAGCTAGCTTGAAAATTTCAGGATAACAAGGTGCGGATTCCTTGTTCGGCAGAACAAACTTAATGTGTAAAAAAATCATACAAGACACAAGAGAGTCATGTCCCCTTTTACTATATTGCTATAGATGCCACTGAAAAAACTACAAGAAAAATTTAAAAAAAATCGGGAGAACATGATTACCCTGCACAGTACCAAATCGATTCGCACTTCCCTCAACAACAACAACAAAAAACAAATCAATTCCCACCAAAGAAAGAGTAATGTCCCTTTTTATATGATTACAGATGCCATGATCTTGAATTTCAATTTTTGGATCCACGTTATGTTGAATTCAAATATATCATTAGGTGACCTTGCGGTTTATAATTGATGTAGTCATACATTTTGATCTTCCATCATATATGAACATTTTACTCCACCATGTGAACATATATATTGTCGTCTACCATATGGACTAAATTTGAATCAATTTTCCTTATTTGAATACGATTGTTGTCAAGTTATACAATAATTTAAATATTATATTGATAACAAAAAGACATGCATATAGCAGTAATCATATTTCACTATGAACTACATGTACCATACGCTCTCCAATTCAAATATCTGTATCCATTTTATGTTGAACTCAAATCATAGTACATTATTGGTCTAGGTAGAGAGATGTTCAGGATAATCTAAACCATGTTTTCATATGTATAATTTTTGGCTGAATTGGGACAAGTTTTGGTATAAGCGTCTTGCAAAACCGGAGATTCTCCCAACAAGCCTCGTGGTTCCGAGAGGGAACGTGTCACCTTTGTGTGCGAAATGATATACACTGCCTCCCCCCGATTTTATTTACAGAGGCAACATAGAACTATATGAGTGCCTTGTTAAATTTTGGAATTATTTTGGGTTCATTTGGCCTTTTTATACATTAATTGAGTTTCTGGACTTTTAATGTGCATAATCTAAATATGAATTGGATGCACATGCTCCGGTGCACCAAAGTGGGTTGAAAAATCACATGTGTGTCATTGGTTGGATTTCTAGGTCCCATGGAAGAAATGAGAATGAAATTCAAACAGCTGGGCATCATGACTCTGCCGAGAACATCGAGAAACTTAGATTTTAAATTCATGTAAATCCAAAACTCGGCTAGAAATCATGAAACTTGGCATGGTGTCATGTCATGGCACTAACATGTTGTGGTAAAAAATTGGGCCGATTTGGAAG
>NC_057807.1:99069625-99088777 GCF_018294505.1 Triticum aestivum | reverse complement strand
TTCTTAACAAAGGCAACATAGAACTACATTAGTGCCATGTTAATTTTTGGAATTATTCCGGGTTCGTTTGTCGTTTTTTATACATTAATTGAGTTTCCGGTCATTTAATGTGCATAAGTCAAATTTGAACTACAAGCACATGCTCTCGTGCACCAAATTGGTTGAAAAATCACATTTGTGTCCTCGGGTGAATTTCTAGGTCCCATGCAAGAAATGAGAATAAAATTAAAACATCTGGGCATCGTGGCTCGACCGAGAACATTAGAAACTTGGTTTTAAAATTCTTGTAAATCCAAAACACGTCTGAAAATCATGAAACTTGGCATGGATGTCATGTCATGGTACTACCATGTTGTGGTAAAAAATGGCCAAATAGGAATAGATTTTGGTATAAGCTACTTGCAAACCGAAGCTTCTCTCAAGAAGGCTCGTGGTTCAAAGAGGGAACGTGTCACCTTTGAGTGCGAAACGATATACGTTGTCCCACTTGAGTTTATTTACAAAGGCAACATAGAACTACATGAGTGCCCTATTAAATTTTGGAATTATTCCGGCTTTGTTTGGCCTTATTTACACATTAATTTTTTTGGTCATTTAATGTGCATAATTCAAATTTGAACTACAAGCACGTGCTCCCGTGCACCAAAGTTGGTTGAAAATCACATTTGTGTCCTCGGGTGAATTTCTACTCCCATGCAAAAAATGAGAATAAGATTCAAACATCTAGGCATCGTGGATCGGTCAAGAACATTGAGAAACTTGGTTTTAAAAGCATGAAACTTGGCATGGTGTCATGTCATGGTAGTACCATGCTGTGGTAAAAAAATTGGCCGAATAGGAATAAATTTTGGTATAAGCTTCTTGCAAATCGGAGCTTCTCTCAAGAAGGCTCGTGGTTCTGGGAGGGAACGTGTCACCTTTGTGTGCATAATTCAAATTTGAAATACAAGCACATGTTCCAGTGCACCAAAGTTGGTTGAAAAATCACATGTGTGTCCTCGGGTAAATTTCTAGGTTCCATGCAAGAAATGGGAATGAAATTCAAAATTCTGGGCGTCGTGGCTGGGTTCAAAACATTGAGAAACTTAGTTTTTTAATTCCTGTAAATCCAAAACACGCATGAAAATAATGAAACTTGGCTTGGTGCCATGACATGGCACCAACATGCTATGGTAAATTTGCAGTCCGATTTGCAAAGGCGCACACATTAACAATCAACAAAGTCATTTTGGAACAAGTGTTGTCACGTTACAATCGGAAACAGAAGTATTATCGAAACCGTGGGCGTTCTACTTCTAGTACCATTTACGTGCCGCCACGCGTTCCCATTTTTTATTAGCTAGGAGGCGCCATGCAGGGTAGGTATTTGAGTACGAGAGGCGTGCCATCAAACCCTTGCGCATTCTTATCGGGAGGAGAGCCCTTTGACCTCCATCTGCAGTCCACCTCTCCCCCAAGGTCTCCATTAATGGCGCCCGAGCGTCTGTTAAATGGCGTGGCTATGTCTGACTCGACCGAGATTTAAGAGAGAAAAAGAAAATCTGACAGCATGGATCTTGATGTAAGATCCGACGGACCTATATAGCATCTACTGCGACTTATAGCAAGACTAATGAATATATAAGGACGATTGTTTTATCAAAGAAGGGCTTGCCCCTTCTGATTTTCATTACTAAAAACCACCACAATTCACAAGAAGTTCAGCACAACTCCAGCCTAACATGAAGGACTAAAAGTACCAGACTGAAGTCGCAACATCCCAAGAGGCCAACAAAGGCCAGACATCCGTGCTAGAACCCAACATTTCACAATCGACGATACAATCGACATCCTAAACCGATTATTACATCAAAAGAAACCAGGAAACTGAAGGAAGCCCAGCAGGAACTAGAAGAACAGCAATGCCAGGGTCGCCATAGCAAGAGTTTTCTTCATTCCAGCCTCGCAACATTGATCTTCCACAGAAAGATAAGGATAATTAATTGTCTTACATAATTAGAAAGATAATTAAAAAATCCACATGTGGCTATGCCCCGAATACACAAGGGCAAAAGAAGAAGGAAGACAAGGATGTGGCTCGCTGATCTCTACTTTATTGATGCGTTGCTGCAGGCCATGGGAACTAGTCTCCGCGGCGAGCGGCGATGAGCTCTTTCGTGTCCTCAAGACGCTGCTTGAAAACATCCACGGATTCCTCCACCAGCCTTTGGCGCTCGTTGCGGAGCATGTCATTCTCATCCATAAGTTTCTTGACGATGACGCCGGTCCTCTTCAACAAGGCACTGGTCTCCTCCTGATGGTCTGCACTTCGGACGATCTTCTCCCTCAGCAGGTCGCGCTCGGCCCGGAGCCTCTCATTGCCCTCCCTTAGTTGCCGGATGACGCCGGTAGCCTGTTCAAACGAGGCTTTCATGTCATCCTGCAACCTCACCAAGCCGGAGATCTGATCCATCTGGCTAAAGACGATCGCATGCATGCGCCTGTAATAGTCGTCACCTGCCCGCGAGAAATTTTCCCAGGCCGCCGCGGCGCGGCGGGACATCTCTACTGCATTCGTGGCGCGGCGGGACATCTCTGCTGCTTCCACGGCGTGGCCGGATCAGTCTGCTGCATCGACGGCACGACGGGACCTCCGTGCTGCTTCAGCGGCGCGGTGGGACCTCTGTGCTACTACTTCCACGCGGCGGGACATGTCAGCTCCTCTCGCAGCGAGGTGGGACAACTCTCGTGCTTCCGCTTCCATGCTCGCCTCTCCCTGGTGGCAATCTCTTGACCCAGAACTCACGCTGGCCATGGCAGACGCAAGGGAAGGATGCTGAATGACTTGTTTGTTTTTGTGGATGAGGAGTTGAGGTGGAATGTGCAGTCATCTTGGCATACTAGTATTTATAACCGAGTACTAATACGCTCCCAAGTGGGAAACCGTTTAGGTTGTGATCGGTGTGAACAGGTTTGGAATTCAATATACTAGCGTGATACTAATACACTCCTAAGTGGGAAACCGTTTAGGTTGTGATCGGTGTGAATAGGTTTGCAATTCAATATAGCGTGGAGTAATTTGGAATGTGACGAGACGCAAGCTCAAAATTTATTGATGGTTCTAGTTTTGAAGTGCGACACTATTCCCGGATGGAGTACTTCTTTTTCTACTCCCTCCTTTCCGGTTTTATAGGGCTTATCTTAAAATTTTAGTTTTTCCATTTTACAAGGCTCAATTTGGTTGTTCCCCAACACATGTTCAGATTCCAAGGTGCATTAAATCATTGCATGCAAGTATTAAGAGAAAATTGACCAATGCATGTACTTTATGCATGCATGCATTGCAATTAATGCATTGATAAACATAATTTTTTGAGAAAAACAAGAGCATTAATTAGGTGCTTTTGCAAACTACAAAAAATATTCCACCACTCACCATAAACCGGAAAGGAGGGAGTACTGCTGTGTACGTGCAATAACTGGCACCGTCGTATACATATCTTATGGTTAATGGGCCGTTCGACAGGAATAGCCGCGTGGCGATCTCTAGGCTAGTCCTTTTTTCAGACGCATTAAACCTATCTCTCGGGACTTCTCGCATGCACCATCCTGCCACCCACAAAAACTTGTACTCTGAGTTTAGTAGTACGTTATACAGGAAGAGAAGAGGTGCACGCACGCACTCGTCCTCTCACACACGCGTCTGTTTTTTCTCGAAAAGGAGGATGATGACCCCCGGCCTCTGCATCTGGGAGTCACACACGCATCTGTAGCTACGAATTGTAGTGTTCTCAACCATCCGATTGGCTCTATCATGGATGTACCTATATACTAAAACATGTCTAGATACATCTATATTTTAACAAATGGAAGGCATGTATTGTGGAACGGAGGGAGTGCTTGTCATCAAAATGGATAAAAAGGGACGTATCTAGAACTAAAATACGTCTACATACATCTCCTTTTATCCATTTTGATGACAAGTAGTACTTCTTACCCAAAGGAACTTTATATCCAACAGACACAAAATATCCGTTCGACTATTGGAAATTATTGATCTGATGTCGAAGTAATTGCTGCAGCGCCACCAAAACCCACCATTTCTTAAGCTAAAGTAGACCAAGGTAATCCCTATATTAGCATATGACTAAGATAAACAGAAGGCATTGTCGAAACATTTAAGACGTAATCTTGTCAATCTGAATGTGGAGGGACACAAGCTTAGCCCCGGCCAGCAGCTTGGGCGGAACTGTTAAGAAGGTCAGCTCCTGCACGTCGACGTCGTCGGGATCCTTGCTGCTTGTCACCTCCATTTCCACCTTCGCGGCATCGTTCGTGCCTTTGGGCTCCCTCGGCGGGCCGTTCGCCCACAGCTTGGCCAAGTAGTGCGGCAGTGGGGACGCCCCCGCTCTAATGCAGACGACCGACACGGAGATAGGCGCGCCAATGTCGAGCATGCCACCGACCAAGAAAAACGTGCGGCGGTCCTCCTCCGCGAACAGCAAGAGCCGTGGCTCCGACAATGGCACTTGCAGCTGGAGCACCTTGCCGTACTGGATCCTATGCACGGGCATGGGATGCGCGGTGCTGGTGTGGTGGTAGAGCTCCGGCGGCGGGCCTTCGTAGCCGCAGACGGGCACGGGGCATTTGCAGGGCATGAGCAGACACACGCTCTGGTGATCGGCGATCTTGTGGTAAGTGACGTAGAGCCCACAGCCTTCGTGCGGGTACTCCACCCTCACCGACGAAAGGATGGATTCCACCGCCGTGTTCCGCACGTCGAAGCCACCATCGCTCGCACTTCTGGCACTGCTGCTGGTTCTCGGGGCGCTCGACGTGGCAGTCCGCGCAGGCCAGGTGCCCTCCCTTGCACTGCAGAAATCAATCCAACAACACATCAATCAAGAAACCTGCACCTTGCTCAATCAGCCGAACGAACGAGGTGTATTCAAACCTCATACACTGGAGGCTTCAAGGGGCGGAGGCACAATGGGCAGTGGAGCACGGTGAGGTCCATCGAAACCTTAGAGAGCTCCATCGTCGGGTCCTGTTCCTGTTCGGTCTGCATGATCTCGCCCTCCTCGTGCACAACCATCTCTCGACTTGGGCCAGGGTATTACAAAGCTTACCATCACATATTTTATACTCCCTCCGTTCCTAAATGTACTCCCTCTGTTCGGAATTACTTGTCTCAGAAATGGATGTATCTAGAACTAAAATACGTCTAGATACATCCATTTTTGCGACAAGTAAGGCTGGCCATAGTGGGAGTAACATAAGTAGTATCATGCACTTGGGACTCGCAAACATGCTTATGTGGCAGGCAATTAAAGAAGAGAGAGATGGTTATAGTAACATAGGTAGATACCGTAACATAATAAATGTGATGCTACTATGTGTCATGCATGGCAATAAATGGGACCATCTATGATACTAATCTATGATACTATGCACTATAGAGGTAGTAACATAGACTAGTAACATATGCATGTTACTAGTCTAAGTTACTCCCCACTATGACCAGCCTAATTCCAAACGGAGGGAGTAAGTCTTTATAGAGATTTCACTAGGTGGACTACATACGGAGCAAAATGAATGAATCCACACTTAAAATGCATCTATATACATCCGTATGTAATTCATAATGGAATCCCTACAAAGACTTATAATTTAGGAATGAAGGGAGTACTACTTCAAGGTGCATTAAATCAACACATGCAAGTACTATCAAAAGAAGAGTCACGGCATGCATGCATGCGTTGTAATTAATGCATCGGTAAAGCAAATTATTGAAATATATCGAGTGCAGTGCTTTGATGTGTCGCGTTAACTCATACATCAACGAGAAGTTTGATTATCCTCTCCCTCGCGGACTTAACTGCACCTGCCTTTAGCTGTACGACAGGTTGGCCACACACCTGTCAGGCCCACCTGTCATACACGCAAAGACAAGAGCGTCCCTCCCTCGCCCATGAGCGTGGTGGCTGGCAAGACTAGGAGAAGCTTTCGCTACACGCTCTCCCTCCCGCATGTGGTGGACATGCAGCAGTTCAATCGGTGTCAGATGGCCAGAAGCTTACTGTAGTACTCCTCCAGTGCAGTAGTACACCATCATTGTTCGACTTCCCGAAGAGGCGAAGAGCCAAGCGCAGCCCGGACGCTCGTGTGGCAGTTTCATGTGTAGAGTAGTCTAGATAGCATGTACCGTGCCTGTAAGCTTAAAGTCATTGGGGTCGGCTCCATGCTATGTGGCCTTCTCAAAGTTTTTTTAAAAATTAAAATAGTCTTCTGGCCCTACCTGTCACCCTGGTGATTGTAGTTTGCACGCTCATCTGGTCAAGACAGGAATATATATTTTAATTTGTTTTTTTTTTAAAAGGGGGGACTCCCCGGCCCTGCATCAGAACGATGCATACGGCCACATATATTTTAATTTGTGGTGGGTAAATGTTAGAGGTTGCAGCAAATATATTGTACACTACGGGTCTTTCAGCCAAGTTTAGAGGCAAGCATGTGGGACCCAGTGCTATGATGTGTCGCGTCAACTCGTAGAACGAGGAGAAGCTTGATTTTACTACACGCCTTCTCCCTCGCCCATGCGCGCGGTTGCTCGCAAACGAGGACAGGCTTTTGCTTAGTAGTAGTACTTCTACAACAAGCTATCTGTCCCGCTCACGGTGGACGGACATGCAGCAGTGGATTCGACACTGTAGAAGCAGTAGTAGTAACATCATTGTTCGTCTTCTCGAAGAGGCGAAGAGCCAAGCGCAAACCGAACGTTGCAGTTGTGAACATTGGAGCACGCATATAGCCAGGCTCTTGCATGAGACAAAATTGCTATGTGAGCCCACTATTGTACTAGTACGTACAACTACTTGCTAGTATAGCCCTGTAAACCAGAAAGGAGTATTTGCCCTTCTAGAGATTTCAACAAGTGACTAGACTACACCGAGACGGAGTACATATGGAGCAAAATGAGTGAATCTGCACCGCAAATAAATACGTACTAGTTCTATCATTTTCCTCTCCGAGGTGCACAATATTGAGTATACTGACTAGTCTCTTTTTGACAGGCATTTACATTTTTTTGACACAGTACAGACGCAAGCGCTCATATACACGCGCATACACTCACCCCTATGAACGCACACACGCACGGCACTATCATCTTGAAATTTACGAAGTCACCATAGGCACCTCGTCGTCAACGGGTCCATAGGTGCTTGAATGCCAAGGAGGAATAGGGTAGCTGTTCCCAAGACATTGAACGGTCAATGATGCATCCTCAATTACATGCTGAGGGAATTAATTGGAGAAGCAGACTAGAGCCAGCACGATGTGAATGCAACAAAGTTTGGACTCTCATATAATAAAGGCGCCCCACCACTCCAATCCATCTACTCCCAAGTCTCTGCGCAACACTTCTCACTCCAATCCAAGACCAAATGACCAGAAGCCACAAGCACCTATGGAGGCGATGGACGCGAGCGGCAGTTGGCTGTGCCAAATCATCTAAGGCGCCGGCCTGCAGCCCCACACCGCGCAGCATTTCTAGACGGTGCTGGCGACCGTAGGCATCGTAGCCCACGCCGACGCCGGCTTCGCCTCTCGCATGGATGACATGATGGTCAACTCCATCCGCAAGTTCACCGCCGTCAAGAAGCGCGCGGACGACCTTGCCGTACTGCTCCAGCCCGTGCGCCCGGGCTCCTCATTGCCTCCCACCCTCATCAGCCTACATGGTGACAAACTCTTTCAAGCCCTGGTGGCCTTGCAGGTGCCGCAGGTCGCGACGAAGAATGTGCACCTCGAGGCCACGCTCCCTGCGCAGTGCCTCGCCATGCAAGAAACCGTCGACCTGCACATCCACGTCTACGAGGAAATCATCTACATAGGCCACTACAAGGCAAGCGAGGACAGAAAGATGTTGGCCTTCTTCCGGCGGCTGGAATCTTTGGACGCCATTGTTCAGAAGCACGTCGACCTGGCCACGAAAGCCGCTGCTACTTAAGCGCCGTTCGGTGGGCCGGCGCCCTGAGTCGAGGAGGTGGACATCGTCGATGGATGCATCTCTTCTTCTTGCCTCCTGTAACCAGCACTGCATCGCCTCGTGGCCTTAATGTTTTATTAGTATAGTACTCCCTCCGTTCCCAAATATAAGTCTTTCTAAAGATTCCAGCAAGTGACTACTACATACGGAGCAAAATGAGTGAATCTACACACTAAACTATGTCTTCATACATCTGTATGATGTATTCCATTTGAAGTAGTATCTAAAAAGGCTTATATTTATGAACGGAGGGAGTATATGGCATTTTTTATTCCAGTCGTAACGTTTTCACTGCGAGGTGGGGCCGCAGTTGAGCAAACCCACCCCACCCACCAGGCGTCGGCCGAGTTTAGAGTTAGAAGAGAGAAACGAGGGAGGAGAGCTAGCTATAGCACGGACGCTGTTGTCAGATGGGACTCATGTTTATAGAATAGGAGTACTGAGCACTCGTGCCTTTTTTAGGGAAAAATTAGTCGTATGTCTAGTACCACTACTTGGGTGCGTGCGACCTATAGCTGTCATCACTTTAGGTCTACTTTTCAACCGCGGCTACGCTTCACAGTACATATTTTTCACGCATTTATCCTCCTATATGTACTCCTAGGCTATTTCCACGTGCTCTCATTCGCCGACATGTGGGACATAGAGCATCTGGGTTGTAGTGCATGCATGACTCGGAGCATATGCCAGGGTACTTTACATTTCAGACCTCACGAATTACATGCAAACCCCATGCAGAAGAATAAATAAATCAATGAATTACTACATGAAATCGGATTATTTTCGTGGAAACCGGAGCACGTTCATTAAATTTTGGACATAACACGTTTATAAAAAATGACCAGACCTAAACCAGTCTAAGGGCCTCTTTGATTTTCCCCGAAAAAAGGGCCTCTTTGATTCGCAGGATACTGAAAACACAGGAATGGTGAAAGTATGATGGCGATGAACCGAGACGAGGAGAACTCTAACTCAGTTAGAGGTTAGAGTTAGATTCTAACCCTGAACTAACTCTAAACTAAAGAGGTGTATGGATGGCAGGGTTAGATTGACAATAAATGCTCTATCTCAATCATTTGACTACTTTGGACCCTATTTTTAGTCAGACTAAAATAAGTCCCTTGGATCCAAGCACCCTCTTGGTGTGGCCGGCTCTTCTGTGGCCTCCTCCTGCTCACAATTGACATAAACGAACCATCTATACAAATCAAGCATGCAAAACATGATAATTTTTACTTTGTCCATACAAATGAGATATCCCACTTAAACATACAAGTCGTCAATCAAGCTTCACAAAATAAAAAAACACTTCATGAAACAAAGAAGGAGCTAACTCATCACGGAAGTTGTTCACGATAGGGAGGGAACCCGGAGCCCCTCACGCACCGAGGGAGGAGCTCGCCATCGTCGCTCTGGAGGAAGGCTCTGTAGAGCCCAAGCCCCGGGAACCCCTCCTACGCCGGCCCTTGCGAGTTGAGGTCGACACCGGCATGGGTAGCAGGGCCGCTTGCCGCCGACTGGGAACTTAATCTTTGGGCCTCTAGAAATAATGCAAGCCTGTAACTAAAATACCTAGAAAGGTGAACTAAATCTTTGGGCATCTAGAAATAATGCAAGCCTGAAACTGAAATACCTAGAAAGGTGAACTGAATCTTTGGGCCTCTAGAAATAATGCAAGCCTGAAACTGAAATAGCTAGAAAGGTGAACTGAATCTTTGGGCCTCTAGAAATAATGCAAGCGTGAAACTCAAATACCTAGAAAGGTGAACTGAATCTTTGGGCCTCTAGAAACAATGCAAGCCTGAAATTGAAATACCAAGAAAGGTGAACTAAATCTTTGGGCCTCTAGAAATAATGCAAGCCTGAAATTGAAATACCTTGAAAGGTGACCTGAATCTTTGGGCCTCTAGAAAGATTTATTACCTCCTCAAGTAGCATCAAACAATTCCATGCGTGCACCAGAAATCTATAGCAAGTTTGATCAGGATCTACTTTTCCAAATCAGAATTAGCGCTAGAGCAAGAAAGATCAATGATATGGCCATGAGACAGAGAAGGAACGAACAAACTCACCCCTCTCGCGACCTCCCTGGTAGATGCGCCGCTGCCGCGCACGACAGAGGGAGAAAAACGACTGGTGAAGGGGGAGCGGGGCGACCTTTGAAGGTCGGAGGGAGAGGGCGGCCGGAGTAGGGCGGCGGAGGCCGGAAGGAGAGGGCGGCCGGAGGAGAGAGAGGGCGAGGGGCGCTTGGGCGGGCGGCCCTATGGGGAACAGAGAGGAGTCGTGCGAGAGGGGGGAGCGATCTGGTGCGGGCAGGTGAGATTTTTTTAGGGGAGCGATCTGGTGCGGGCAGGTGAGATTTTTTTAGTTCTCTTTTAGTGGGCCCAGGATAACTAACCCAATTAGAACCTCTCCACCGGGCTAGTTTTTTTAGCTGGGTTAGAGCAAACTAGCTCAAACCAACCCCTCTTGTTTCGATAATTTGAGGCTATTTCAACCCAAACTAGCTCTAACTCTGGGATCCAAACAAAGAAGAGTGTTACTGTACATGCTACAGTGTGGACCATAGCACATTGTTTTTTATGGCCATATCACCATTGTTTTCTACTGCTGGTTCACTGGGCTACCGTGGTTCGCACGGCTGGTTCACTGGGCTGCCGTGGTTCGCACTCCTCCAACCTGGTAGTACTCCCTCAGTTCCTAAATATAAGTCTTCGTAGATATTTCACTGTGGACCACATACGGATGTATATAGATGCATTTTATGTGTAGATTCACTCATTTTTCTCCGTATGTGGTCCATAGAGAAATCTCTCCAAAGACTTATATTTAGGAACGGAGGGAGTAGCATAGTACTAGTATATACCGCATCATTCTTTGCTCCTTCTTACTACACCGACATGTGGGAGTGCCAGCATCCGGGTCGACGTGTCATGCACCAGATTAGAGCGCGGAACGGAAGGGGCGCATCACCCCGGTCGGAGCGCCAGTAATTCATGACTATAGTGAGTGGTCATATCACAAGTCTTTCCAGCAGTAACGCGCCGTCAAATCGCACAGCCCCACTCGCTCACCCTCCTCGCCTATCTGTCAAACCGCCTACCCGAAAACTGCCGCGCGTACTACCCGGGAAAAGCACCGCCCTCAACTTTAACTACGTGAAAATAGTTCGAGCTTGTTCGTTCTATATAAATGCAGTACTTACTGTATGTTTATTCACCCGTGGGGTTGTTCAATGAATGGAGGGGCGGGGAGCACAAGTGAACAATACTACCTCTGTCCGGGTTTCTTGGTCCCCATTGTATTTCGTGCCAAATTTTGACCATAGATTAAACTAAGAAAATGTTCATGCACGTCACCAAACATTATATTTTTCAAAACTATGTTCAAATACGAATCCAATGAGATAATTTTTCTTGACATGCATTAACATTTTGTTAGTTAAATCTTTAGTCAAAATTTGGCACAAACTATAAAAGGGACCTATAAACCAGGACGGAGGTAGCATTGTAGTAGTAAGTAGGAGTCGTCGAGTAGTCACCTTAAATAGAGAGTTTCTTTTCTTTAATGCCACGTACACAAATTGAAACGCTTGTTATGGAGAGAAAAAAGATAATCACTCCACTATATATGGACGCAGGGGCCTGAGCGCTTGCTTTACTAGGGTTTCTCTCTTCATTCTCTCATCCTTTCCAGATATAAACAAGACAGCGGTAGCGACATTTTCTCTCTGCTCACCGCTGGTCACAGATCCGGCCGGATCCCTTCGGCCGGTGTGTGTAGAGGACTAAAAGGTGCATCGTTCACGCGGTCATCACCGCCGAGGGAGGAAACCCACAGCTGCCGGAGGGGCCCGATCCTCTGCCCGTGCCGTTCTCTCCGACACAGCGTCGACTCGGGAGGTCCTCCGACCCTTCTTCCTCCCTACCGTATTGTCCGCAGATCCGACCTGCCGCTGCCGACATCCCGGCGACCCTCAGGTATAAGTTCTTCAAAAGCGGCCTTGCTCTACTGCCCCAGCTCCCCACGTGTCTGCATGTGCATCTTTTTCTACTCCCATCAGCTCTTCCAAAGCCACCTAAATTTTTAGTATTATTAGAGGTAAAGCTACTTCATGCATTCGAATCTAGGGCTTTGTTCAAACAATGAAGAAAGGGGGGAAAGTTGTAGCATGAATCTAGGACTTGATTCAAAGAGGAACTAATATGGTGAAAGTAGTAGAGACCGGATACCCAACCGGTCTCTTGGTTGAAAAGGGAAATAATGGGAAAATGCAGTACAAACTGGATAAGGAACAGATCTATTATTGGTTGAAAAAAGGATAGAAAGTGGCGGCTGGTGGACAAGTCAACAGAGTATGTCCAGGATTAGATTTGCTGCCATCATATAGTAAAAGTTCTCGAGGATTATATTTGCTGCCCTCACATAGTAAAAGGTCTCAGGATTAGATTTGCTGCCCTTACATAGTAAAAGGTCTCAGGATTAGATTTGCTGCCCTCACATAGTAAAAGGTCTCAGGATTAGATTTGCTGCCCTCACATAGTAAAAGGTCTCCAAGATTAGATTTGCTGCCCTCACATAGTAAAAGGTCTCTAGGATTAGGTTTGCTGCCCTCACATAGCGTGAACAAGCTCGGCATCACCACTTTATGCCTCCTTGTAGGTACATTGTGCTGATGCGTCCACTGTCGCATGTCCTTATACCAACCTTTTGCTAATTTTTTTGCGGTTAAACCAACCTTTTGCTATAAGGGCACATGTAAAATGAAGCGATCACACTGTTACCTTAGGGACATGTCTAACCAGTGTTATTGTTAATCTAATGCCTCCAGTGATAAGATGCAATTAAACTGTGTTACAAATGGCACTCCTGTTGTTTTCCCCAGTATGATAAGTAAGTTGCTCCTTTACGCTGCTCAGTGTCCTGGTGTCCCCACGGTCCCATGCCCTTAAACCAACTCTTTAGTTGTTGTTGATTTACTGTGTCTGGTAAACAAGCAATGCCACCATTAAAGTAATCCCATATCTGAGGAATCTCATTGTTGATCATAATGCTTCTGGTAACATGAAGCATTGCTGATGTTTTAAAATTTCTACTGTCCTTGCATGATTGCCATGAACATAATTAAGATGCTTCTTTTCATTTTGTATATGTTTCGTATATTCTTATTGACCAGCAACTGTTTACTTTCTATCATTTTGTGTAGATAGGGATATCCATTTCACCTTGTTGCTATTGTGACCTTTTGGTGAACTGCACAAAACACCTTTTTTGGAATGAATGTCTTGTGCAGTTCAACTAAAATGTCACGTGGGCAACATATCTCAATTTTGGTGGAACTGCACAAAATGGTTCAACTAAAGTGAAACCATGCTCTCTTGTCTCCTTGTTTGTGCTATGCAAACATGATGTGCAAACAGGAATACTCTACTATAGATGTTGTGATGGTCAAGAGCATTCGCCAAGTTCTTCGATTGTATGACATGGCTAGCCAAGATGGATTTAATCCCGATATTCACTTTATCAAAAGGCTCTAATGGGTTGGTTCTGAATCTTGCAAGCTGGGAATCAATGAGATGTGTAGGCATCTTTGTTGTACTTATTATTTGAATCTTATTTGTTGGTTCTGAATCTTGCAAGCTGGGAATCAATGAGACGTGTAGGCATCTTTGTTGTACTTATTATTTGGATCTTATTTGTTGGTTCTGAATCTTGCAAGCTGGGAATCAATGAGATGTGTAGGCATCTTTGTTGTACTTATTATTTGGCTCTTATTTGTTGGTTCTAAATCTTGCAAGTTGGGAAACACGGCATGATGATGCAGAGGACAGCAACCATAACAAACAGTTCAAACTTGGTAGTATTATCTTTGTGAAAGTGCGACAAATGTGTTGATCGTGTGCGTCCTGAGAATAATAATTCTAATTGTTGTGCTTGTTGATCCCGTGGCACTGATAGAACGAGCCAATGCATTGCTTGTTTTAAGTATAAATTTCTATTAAAGCTAATTAAATTTAAGTAAAATGACCACTAACTCCTATTATTACAGTACCAATACAGACCCGCTCATGAACCGACGTGTGGCCGGAGTAGGTTTCTTAATGGAGGCGTTTGAATGCGCCGAGGGTGCATCTTCTGCCGAGCATGCAGCGGACGAGGGAGGGGTAGTAACTGTTGTCGCATGTACACACTTAGCTTACTATTGTATCCAGTTCCCCAAGAGCTGAAAAACGAACTGCTGTCGCTGCCTACACACTCGTTCACTCGAAGAGACTCCAATAGCGATCCGAGGGGTGAGCCTGCTGGATATGGACTTCAGCAAGGAGTTATTTCGCCGTTCAGTCCTATGGCTGCACCAAGTTGAATGTGATGTACACCAACGATACGGACTCGGTGAAGCTCTGCCTCGCCTCAGTCCTATGACTGCACCTTTGCTACGGTGGAGAGAAGGAAGAACGCGATGATTCGGCCATCTGGTGCAACAAGCTTGTCGACATCCAAAAGCAATACAATATCATCAGCAACGAGTAGGAGAAGGACTCCATGGTTGACCTTGCTGAGACCATCATCGACCCCTGATACGCCAACATGAAAGAAGACGACCTGAACACGTGGGAGGTACCTCTGAATCTAGCCTACATAACCTATGCGGCCAAGGATGCATACGCATGCTACGACATGTACAGGCAGATCTTGGACATGAGGGAGTGTCTGCTTCCCGTAACCGACGAGTACACGGACAACCGCAGCGTCATGATCAAGCATGCCAGGAAGGTCTAGATGTTGTACTTTATCTGTTTATAAGCACCTTTATCATCTGAGTGTTTCATGCATTAGCCTATGTGTCGTAATTATCTGTTTTGTCCGAAATATTTCTTTTAAGAACCCATTAACCTGATTGCTTTTTTAGTGGCTATTTGCTAATGTATGTAAACTAGTTCACTTGTCCGTAAAAAAAACTAGTTCACTCGGCTGCCGTGCTTTGAATCTCCTTCCTTCCAACATATTCCTCTCCTCAGGTGGGCCCAGCAGGTATCTGAATTTTCTCCCACTTTCTTTTTCGATGTAAACTGAGTTTTCTCCCAGTACTTTCCCCTAGAACCAACTCAACCATCCCATGTCTAGCCTAAAAAATAATAATACCCCACGTACTATTAACCCATCAAATTAAAATGATATTTTATTTCGTAAGTTGAAAGTTCTTACAAAATAATAATAATAATTGTTTATATATAACTTGCCAAGTTAACTCCTAGTGATTGCGTACATAAGCTTGCAAAGATTTTACTGATGTGCAATCATGTGTTTATGTTTTTATAACATTTCTCCGTCAGCCCAACATGATATTTTCACCCAGCCCAGCAAGTCCGCGGATTTCGAGAAAAATGCAAATGGGATTTAAACGGGCTGCATAGATGCTACATCATTGATTCACCCAGCCCACCAAATGAACTAAAAAACAAATGGACTGGCTAACATGTGGGCCAGTAGGTCAAAGCCTAAGAAGGCGTTGGATTTACATCCAACGGCCGGCATTCTTCTTCAATCTCTTGTCTTCTTCCCCAGCGTTGCCGGAACCGCCTGCTCCAGCCTTCGGCGTCTAGCGGCGTTGTTTTGCGCTCCTTAGCTAAACGCTACCCCGCTGATGGCCAAGCCATCCCTCCACTCCGCACCTCCTGTTATTCTCTGTCGAGTGTAGGCCCACCCCGCACCCAAACCAGTCAAGTTTCCCACTCCTCTCCGTCTGCGACTCCACTGCCGTGTCTTCCCCATCTTCGGGTCGTTCTAGTCTAGGGCCTTGCCGTCGTCCACTGCCTCAGTGCGCTTAGCGTGGCGTGGTCAACATACGAGAGTCGTCGGAAGAGGACTGTACGTGGAGAGCTTGACGGCTGGGACCCACGAGGTCCATGGTGGCACGCAAGGAAAGTTCCTCCTTATTACGCACTGTACGTGCACTGTACATGGGAAGGGCTTTTGTATTTCACGAAAAAATGCCCCCCCCCGCTGATAGGTCGGACCCACCAGCTATATCTTCGCATGCAAGGAAGTGCCTCCTTATTACGCACCAAAAAATGAATACCCCCTGCTAGCTGGGACCAACCATAGTGGATGGCTGACTTGTGGGCCTACTAAGTTGACGAGGACGGAGGGCTTTGTCAACTTAGTCAATATGAATGATTCTAGCTCCAGTGACCGTACGATGTCCATCCAACGGCCATAGTGCTTCTTCAACCTCTGGTCTTCTTGCTCCAGCCTCCCAAAGCAGCGCCGGTTTTGTCGCGTGCTCATGCCTCTCGTGGCCGGCTGTGATGCCGCGGAGGCCTCGCCGCCCCTACTACTCCCACCGCTGGCCCAGGGTATCCCTCTACTCAGCCACACCGCCTGTTATTCTGCGGCGACAGCAGCCTCACGCCGCAGCCGAACCTGTGAACCCTCATACTTCTCTCCGCGTGGGCATCCACTGCCGCATCTTCCCCGCCTCCGCGTCGTCCCCTTCCTAGGCCTCGCCATCGTCCATCGCCTTGGTGCTCTCGGCGCGGCGTGGTCAATGTGGTCAACGACCGACTTCCATTGGAAGAGTACTGTACGTGGAGAGGCTGACAGCTGGGTCCAAGGCCACGGCCCAGTTTTTTTGTGATTTGCCAAGTAAGTCGCTTTGTCAGGCCTGTTGGGCTGAAATCTTTCAAGACGAGGAGAGCTTCATTCGGCTGGCCGAGAAAATGGCCTATGAGTAATGAGAAATGGGTTGTACATTTTTAAAACACATCAAACCGGCAATTAGTTTCAAATATCTTTTTTTTTATTTCGAGATTTTAAATTACATTAATTTTTATGCATGGAGAATTTGTTGGATTTTATATTGATATACATTTATTTTTTAAATCAGTTTGAATGTGAGTCGAAATTTCGGGATTGAAAACAGTTCGGACCGCACCGAAATATGCAAAAATTCGTATAATTTTTTAACCGTGGCCACAATATGGGCTGTAATGCTAACAAAAAGAATATGGGCTCCAAAAAAACCTTAAGAATTAGCAAATGGGTTGTAAATTATTAGAAATAATGGCAGATGGGCTATATGCTGTTTTCCACAGATTTGAGGCTTTCCTAAAAAAAAGGTTGACGCACAAGCAGTGACTGTTGGATGGCCATCCAACGGCCGTCGTGCTTCTTCAATCTCTGCTCTTCGTGCTCCAGCCGCTCAAACAAGCGCCGGCGAGACTGCCTGCTCCCTCCTTCCCGTGGCCGGGTGTGCTGCCGCGCAGGCCTCACCGCCCCATCATACTCCCATCGCTGGCCTAGCCATCCCTCTACTCACCCACACCTGCTGTTATTCTCCGGCGACGGCAGACGAACCAGTAAACCCTCGTTCAGTCGTACTCCCCTCCGTGTGGGAAACAACTACTGAGTCTTCCCTGCCTCCGTGTAATTCCCTTCCTAGGCCTCGCCGTCGTCCACTGCCCTGGTGCTCTCGGCACGGCCTGGTTAACGTGGTCAACGACCGACATGCATCTGAAGTGGACTGTACGTGGAGAGGCCGACAGCTGGGTCCACGGCCGCACGCAAGGAAATGCCTCCTTATTACGCGCAAAATAATGATTCCTCCACCTGACATCGGGGACCCATCGAAAGGGCCTTAGTATTTCGTGAAAAAAACATTACCGCCGCTGACAGCTCGGACCTACCAGCTATATATTCGCACGCAAGGAAGTGCCTCCTTATTACGCACAAGAAAAATGAATACTCCCCCTGTTAGCTGGGACCCAGTATAGTGGCAGGCTGACTTGTGGGCCTACTAATTTGACAGGGACGGAGGGCTTTGTCAACTTAGTCAATATGCATGATTCTAGCTCTAGTGACTGTACGATGTCCATACAACGGCCATAGTGCTTCTTCAACCTCTGGTCTTCTTGCTCCAGCCGCCCAAACCAGCGTCGGTCGTGCCTCGTGCTCCTGCCTCCCGTGGCCGGCTGCCCCCTACTACTCCCACCGCTGGCCAGGCCATCCCTCTACTCACCCACACCCACTGTTATTCTGCGGCGACGGTAGCCTCACACCGCAGCGAACCAGTGAACCCTCGTACTCCTCTACGCGTGGGCATCCACTGCCGCGTCTTCCCCGGCTCCGTGTTGTCCCCTTCCTAGGCCTCACCGTCGTCCACCGCCCTAGTGCTCTTGGTGCGGCATGGTCAACGAGGTCAAGGAATGGCTTCCATCGGACGTGGACTGTACGTGGAGAGGCTGACAGCTGTATCCACGGCCGCAGCAAGGAAGTGCCTCCTTATTACGTGCAAAATAATTATTCCTCCACCTGACAGCGTGGACCCATTGGACGGGCCACTGTATTTCGTGAAAAAACGTTTCCCCCTGACTGCTGGGACCCACCAGCTACACCTTCACACGCAAGGAAGTGCATCCGGGCAACAAAAAAACAAAAAACAAAACGATTCGCCCCCCTGACTGATGGTACCCACCAGCTACATCTTCGCAGGCACGGAAGTGCCTGACAGTCGGGACCCACCTGGTCGAAGCGTACGTAGCGTTGTCATCCTGGTCGCGAACATGTACGTACATACTGGTCGATGTAGAGGCGCGCACGTGTCGTAGTAGAGGCGCGCACGTGTCGTAGTAGAGGCGCGCACGTAGCATGTACACGTACATACAGCGGCCAGGGTGCAAGAAAGAAAATACGGCCATGTACGTACATATGGGCCGGGTCTCGAATGCCTACTCGCGCATACATACATGGCTGTGTCGGAATGGAGAAACAGAGTCGTCATCGTGTTCATGGGGAGGCAACAGAATGCGTCGTGTTCATTGGGAGGCAACGGAACGCGTGGGAGCCAACCGGCTTGGACGGAACAGGCGATGGAAACGAGGCCTGGCATACCGCACAACGGAGGAAACGGACCTCCTACGTTCGGAACGGGGTCCTGTTGATCAGGAGGGGTGTGTCGTACCGCAAAACGAAGGAAACGGACCTCCTACGGTCAAAAACGGGGGTCCTGTTGATCGGGAGGGGTGTGGCGTACCGCAAAACGGATGAAACGGACTTCCTACGGTTGAAACGGGGGTCCTGTTGATCGGGAGGGGTGTGGCGTACCGCAAAACAGACGAAACGGA
>NC_057807.1:98998132-99069375 GCF_018294505.1 Triticum aestivum | reverse complement strand
CGGACTTGTGTTGGAGCGCTACGGTCAAAAAGGGGGTCCTGTTCATTGGGAGGGGTGTGGCGTACCGCAAAACGGGACTCCACGGGATACTGTTCATCTCCACCGTCGACCTCCTCCAGCCTCCACGGGCTACCGTCGACCTCCTCCAGCCTCCACGGGCTCCTGTTCATCCAGACTCCACCGCGCGCTACTCCACCGGCTACTGTTCAACCACCCCTCCACCGTCTATTGTTCATCCAGCCCTCCACCGTCTACTGTTCATCCAGCCCTCCACACCATGGGGTCATGTTCAACCACCCCTCAACGGCCACCCCTCCACCGTCTACTGTTCATCCAGCCCTCCACACCACGGGGTCCTGTTCATCCAGAGGCAACGCCACCGCTCACTGTTCATCCAAACCCCCCCGCAACACTCACTGTTCATCCAATCGATCGGCTTCAGTTAGCAGCAGTAGTGAAGGAATCGCTCCATCGGGTTCAGTTAATAGCCATCGATCGATCGCTCGGGTTCACTAACGCGTAGCCTGCAGTGCAATCGCTCAGGTTCAGTTAGAGCCCAACGCCTCGCTCGGGTTTAGTTAGAGCCAACGCCTCGCACACACGCGAGTACCTGTACGAGAGGAACGTGCATCGCTCCGCCCCCGACCTCCCACCATAACCGGCAACTCCCCGAAATTTTCCTCCCCCTCGCTTATACCATGGTTTTTTCCGTCATGGACGGCCCAAAGAATGTCATGCAGCTGCGTCTCCGGCCCGCCCAGGACGAAAAGCCCATTTTCTGTCATGATTTTTTGTCATAGAAGTAGGAGCCCACCACATCTATGATGATACCCGGTTTTGTCACAATTAACGTCATAGAAGTGTCATATGTATGACAGAAAAAAATTTCATTTGGCCCAAAATGTCACGGATGTGTCTTTTTTTTGTAGTGTGTCCTCCTCTCGTTCGACGACGAGCACTACACTCACAACTTGGTGTGTTGCAGCTATGTATAACAACATGGGTTCGCCAACGTTCGGCGCGGCCATGATTGGGTTGCTTGCTAAAAGAGCCTTTATTTCCTCCAGTCTGGCCGTCACCGCGCACGTCCACTTGAAGTGTTCGGTTCGTCAAAGAAGGCGATAAAGTGGCAATGCCTTTTCTCCCAATCTGGAGATAAGGTGGCTTAAAGCTGCCACACATCCAGTTAGTTTCTGGATTTGTTTGAGATCTTTTGGGGTAGACAACTGTGACAAAGCTCGGATTTTAGCTGGGTTTGCTTCAATTCCTCTATTGGAAACGATGAAGCCCAGCAGCTTTCCGGCGGGAACGCCGAAAACACATTTTCCCGGATTAAGCTTAATGTTTTATGTTCAGAGGTTATCGAACGTGAGCCTTAGATCGTCTATTAAAGATTCGGCATGTCTGGTCTTGATGACTACGTCGTCGACATATGCTTCAACTGTTTTGCCGATTTGTTTCTCTAGGCATGTTTGAATCATGCGTTGGTAGGTGGCACCAGCGTTTTTGAGCCTGAAAGGCATAGTGTTGAAGCAGAAAGGCCTGTATGGGCTGATAAATGTCGTTGCAGCTTGATCGGACTCCGTCATCTTGATTTGATAGTATTTGGAGTATGTGTCGAGGAAACACAATGAGTCGTGTCCCGCAGTAGCATCGATAATCTGATCGATGCGCGGGAGAGGGAAGGGATCCTTAGGGCAAGCCTTGTTGAGGTCTTTGAAATCAACACATAGATGCTAGGATTTATCCTTCTTTGGTACCATCACGAGGTTTGCTAGCCAATCCGGGTGTTTTATTTCTCTGATGAATTCGGCTTCAAGTAGTTTGGCTAGTTCCTCTCCCATAGCTTGTCGTTTGGGTTCTGAAAAGTGTCGTAGTGTTTGCTTGACTGGCTTATATCCCTTCAGTATGTTGAGATTGTGTTCGGCCAGCCTGCTTGGGATCCCCGGCATATCAGAAGGGTGCCAGGCGAAGATATCCTAGTTCTCACGTAGGAATGCCCGCAGTGTGGCGTCGATTGTGGGGTCCAGCTATGCCCCGATGGATGCTGTCTTTGTGGAGTCCGTTGGGTGGACTTGGAATTTGACTATTTCGTCTGCTGGTTTAAAGGAGGTGGACTTGGATCTCTTATCGAGTATCATGTCGTCCTTATCCACTGTCGAGCGTAATGCGGTTAATTCTTCAGCCGCGAGGGCTTCGGACAATGCTTCGAGGGCCAAGGCGGCTGTTTTATTTTCGGCATGGAGTGTTATGTCTGGATCACTAGCAAGAGAGATAATTCCATTGGGCCCGGGCATCTTGAGCTTCATGTACCCATAATGGGGTATAGCTTGAAAGCTTGCAAACACATCCCGCCCTAACAAGGCGTGATATCCGCTAGTGAAAGGGGCCACCTGAAAGGTTATCTCTTCGACCGATAATTCTTCGGCGTGCCGAATACCACATCGAGTGTGATTTTTCCTGCACATCGTGCCTCCCGGCTGGGAATAATTCCTCGGAAGGTTGTGCTGCTTTGCTCAATGCAGCTCCTGTGTATTTCCAGTTTGTTGAGAGTTTCCTCATAAATGAGGTTTAGTCCGCTACCGTCGTCCATGAGCACTTTGGTGAGCCAGAAGCCGTCCACGATTGGACTGAGGACCAAAGCGGCTGGTGTCCGGACTGTTCTGAATTGCGGTTTGTCACTGGCACTGAAAGTTATGGCCATGTCATTCCAGGGGTTTATTGCTGCAACTTGGCAGACTTCGGCAAGGCTGCGGAGTACTTTCTTGCGCCTGTTACCTGAGGCGTGGGCATTGATTTCTTCGTGATTGGATCGAGCGACCTATGAGGGTACACCCTTTTTGTTCGGACGAGGGGTTTAGCGAGAGCCAGTGGATCCCAAAAGGCCACCTGAGTTTTCCAGGCGCTTTCCATCGCGCAGTACTTTTGTACTATGATCACCAAGTCATCAAAGCATGATACGTGATGGTGATTTATGGCGTTAAGGAGTCCCTTGTCCGTGCAATTTTTGCAGAATAATGAGATTGCGTCTTCATCACAACAGTCTTTGACCTTGTCCTTGACAAGGAGGAATCTGGCCCAAATGTGATGTACCGTCTCTTGGGACTGTTGTCTGATGCGGGAAAGATCGCTTGAGTCTAGGTGGGTGGGTGTATTTAAGTCCGAACCCTGATCCGATCTGTGACCCAGAGCTTGAGGAGTTTCTGAGCTTAATAGTTTGGGTTCCAGGATGTCAACCAATTTTTCTGGCCCACAGTCCGATTCTAAGTTCGGAGTTCGGGGCACGTCTTCCCGCGGGCAGGTATCTGGCTCGGTGAGCTCAAAAATCCGGACATATTTCGTCCTCAATATAGGGGAAGAGTTGTTGCATTGCTCCTCCACCACCGCTATCTGATGGGAGATCGGCGGAGATGCAATCTCTCTCTGATCGGGTTTAAGCCCAATCTGATCGTAGTCCGAAGCGACTCCCAAAGCGGCGATGCGATCCAGGAGCCCGTTTAGAGATGATAACTCTGTTGGATCCATCTGCTCGGTGTATTCCGAGCTGACGTGGAGACGATTTTCGATGACCCGAGAAGTCATTGTCGGCCCGACGGCTGAACGGGCGATCAAGACGAAGCCACCCAGCCGGAGGGTTTGGCCTGAAGCCAGAGCTCCCCCGGAGGTGATGTTATCCTTGATAACAAGGCGAGCCATCAATGAAAGCACCAATGTCGGTGTCAAAACCGGCGGATCTCGGGTAGGGGGTTCCGAACTGTGCATCTAAGGCTAATGGTAACAGGAGACAGGGGACACAATATTTACCCAAGTTCGGGCCCTCTCGATGGAGGTAATACCCTACTTCCTGCTTGATTGATCTTGATGATATGAGTATTACAAGAGTTGATCTACCACGAGGTCGTAGAGGCTAAACCCTAGAAGCTAGCCTATGATTATGATTGTTCTTGTCCTACGGACTAAACTCTCCGGTTTATATAGACACTGGAGGGAGCTAGGGTTACACAGAGTCGGTTACAGAGAAAGGAATCTTTATATCCGAATCACCAAGCTTGCCCTCCATGCAAAGGAGAGTCCCATCCGGACACGGACGAAATCTTCTATCTTGTATCTTCATAGTCGAATAGTCCGGCATATGCATATAGTCCGGCTGTCCGAGGACCCCTTAATCCAGACTCCCTCACAAGTTCTCTCGACAATAATAACATAATTAGATCATATAACAATCCCTCAACATGCAACAAAGAGTCAATCCAAAGTCACTAATAGCGGAGAACAAGCGAAGAGATTATTGTAGGGCACAAAACCACCTCAAAGTTATTCTTTCTGATTCATCGGGCTATTCCTATAAGTGTCACAAACAGCCCTAGAGTTCGTAGTAAAATAACACCTTAAGACACAAATCAACCAAAACCCTAATGTCACCTAGATACTCCAATGTCACCATAAGTATCCGCGGGTATGATTATATGGTATGCATCACACAATCTCAGATTCATCTATTCAACCAACACAAAGAACTTCAAAGAGTGCCCCAAAGTTTCTAACGAATAGTCAAGACGGAAACGTGTGCCAACCCCTATGCATAGATTCCCAAGGTCACGGAACCCACAAGTTGATCACCAAAACATACATCAAGTTAATCAATGAATACCCCATTGTCACCATGGGTATCCCACGCAAGACATACATCAAGTGTTCTCAAATCCTTAAAGACTCAATCCAACAAGATAACTTCAAGGGAAAACTCAATCCATTACAAGAGAGTAGAGGGGGAGAAACATCATAAGATCCAACTTTAATAGCAAATCTCGCGATACACCCAGTTAGAGCGCAACGCCTCGCACAAACGCGCGTACCTATATGAGAGAAACGTGCAAACCTCCATGCATCGCTCGGCCCCGACCACCCACCATAACTGGGTACTCCCCAAAATTTTCCTCGCCCTTGCTTCTACCATGATTTTTCCGTCATGGAAGGCACAAAGAATGTCATGTAGGTGCGTCTCCAGCCCGCCTAGGACAAAAAGCCCATTTTCTGTCATGCTTTTTTGTCATAGAAGTAGGAGCTCACCACATCTATGATGATACTAGGTTTTGTCACAATTACCGTCATAGAAGTGTCATAATCATGACACGAAAAAAATCATTCAGCCCAAAATGTCACAGATGTGTCTTTTTTTGTAGTCTTTGGGCTTGTGGCTCTCACTCCCTTTTGGGTGGCTTGCTCTCTCACTATTCTCTCCATGATGGGTGGTTGCTTGCTTGTCCGCGATCACTTGACTTGGTGACATAGGTCGTATCATGTGCTCCTTTCCCTTCATCTTGAAGCTATGGTGATTGGTTCTCCCGTTGTGGATGATGCCACAGTCGAATTACCATGGTCGTCTAAGTAGGAGATGGCAAACGGACATAGGAACCACATCACATTCCAAGGTGTCTTCATATGCTCCAATCTTGAAGGAGACTTGATAGGTGTGCTCCACTTGAATGGTGCTGGAGTCGCTTAGCCATTGAACCTTGTAGGGACAATGATGCTTCATCTTGACCAATTGAAGTTTGGTACAAAGCTCTTCACTTGCCAAGTTGTGGCAACTGATACGTCTCCAACGTATCTATAATTTTTTATTGTTCCATGCTATTATATTACCTATTTTGGATGTTTATGGGTTTTACTATACACTTTCATATCATTTTTGGGACTACCCTATTAACCGGAGGCCCAGCCCAAATTGTTGTTTTTTTGCCTATTTTAGTGTTTCATAGAAAAGGAATATCAAACGGAGTCCAAATGGAATGAAACTTTCGGGAGAGTTATTTTTGGAACAAACGCAATCCAGGAGACTTGGAGTGGACGTCAAGAAGCAGACGAGGAAGCCATAAGGAAGGGAGCCACGCCCTAGGGGGGTGGGTGCACCCCCCACCCCCGTGGGCCCCTCGTGGCTCCCCTGACCGACTTCTTTCGCCCATATATACTTGCATACCCTGAAAACATCCAGGAGCACCACGAAACCCTATTTCCACCGCCGCAACCTTCTGTACCCATGAGATCCCATCTTGGATCCTTTTTCGGTGCTCCACCGGAGGGCTTCTACATCAACACCATAGCCTCTCCGATGAGTTGTGAGTAGTTTACCACAGACCTTCTGGTCCATAGTTATTAGCTAGATGGCTTCTTCTCTCTCTTTGAATCTCAATACCATGTTCTCCTTGATCTTCTTGGAGATCTATTCGATGTAACTCTTTTTGCGGTGTGTTTGTCGAGATCCGATGAATTGTGGGTTTATGATCAAGTTTATCTATGAGAAATATTTGAATCTCCTCTAAATTCTTTTATGTATGATTGGTTATCTTTGCAAGTCTCTTCGAATTATCAGTTTGGTTTGGCCTACTAGATTGATCTTTCTTGCAATGGGAGAAGTGCTTAGCTTTGGGTTCAATCTTGCGGTGTCCTTTCCAAGTGACAGCAAGGGCAGCAAGGCACGTATTGTATTGGTGTCATCGAGGATAAAAAGATGGGGTTTATATCATATTGCTTGAGTTTATCCCTCTACATCATGTCATCTTGCCTAATGCATTACTCTGTTCTTATGAACTTAATACTCTAGATGCATGTTGGATAGCGATTGATGTGTGGAGTAATAGTAGTAGATGTAGAAACGTTTCGATCTACTTGTCGCGGACGTGATGCCTATATACATGATCATGCCTAGATATTCTCATAACTATGCACTTTTCTATCAATTGCTCGGCAGTAATTTGTTCACCCACCATAATAGTTATGCTACCTTGAGAGAAGCCACTAGTGAAACCTATGGCCCCCGGGTCTATTTTCCATCATATAAGCTTCCGATCTACTTTATTTAGCAATCTTTACTTTCAATCTATATCATAAAAATAACAAAAATATTTATCTTATTATCACGATCAGATCTCACTTTCGCAAGTGGCCGTGAAGGGATTGACAACCCCTTTATCTCGTTGGTTGCGAGATTCTTGTTTGTTTGTGTAGGTACGAGGGACTTGCGTGTAGCCTCCTACTAGATTGATACCTTGGTTCTCAAACTTAGGGAAATACTTACGCTACTTTGTTGCATCACCCTTTCCGCTTCAAGGGAAAACCAATGCAGTGCTCAAGAGGTAGAAGCAACTTCCTTCGTTGATGATGACATTCATGGAACGACCATTGATGCCCACTTTGGTGTGGAAGATGTGGCAATGTTGCTCTTCCCCTTGTTGATGTTAGAGCGTCAAGACTTTGGAGACGACAAGTGCGGGACTCGAGTCTTCATCACAAAACACTTGGTGATCGTCGTCTTCATTCACGCGACGGTGCATGGCCACATGTTCAAGCTCTTCCATTTCTTCCTCACTCATCGAGTCATAGGTGTCGTCGTCGTTGGCGATCATGGTGCACTTATTGGTACAATCGAATAACTTGTGGCCTCGGTCACCGCATGTGAAGCATTTGATGGAACTTGTCTTGATGGTCTCATCGGTTGGAGTAGATGATGATGAAGCTCTCGGCTTGAAGTTGCTTGTAGTAGGAGGATGACTTGAAGATGTCGAAGTTTTCTTGTAACTTGACTTGTCGGCGTTGCTTGGTGAATCCCTATGTCGAAGGATAAGGTGTCGTAGTCGTTGAAGCTTGGTTGTAGGAGGAGTCGTAAGACTTGGAAGAGAACTTGGCATACTTGAAGTCATCTTGCACTTGTCTCACCACCTTGGTAGCTTGATGCACTAGCTCAATGAGGTTCAAGTAAGGTTGGAAGTCGGCAATCTTCTTGATAGGATGATTGAGTCCATTCAAGAAACATGCCATAGTTTGCTCATAGTCTTCCGTGATATTAGCTCGTATCATGGCAATCTCCATTTCTTGTAGTATTCTTCAAAGGTCTCCGTGCCTTGCTTCAGGAGTTGTAGTCACTTGAAGAGGTCGAGATTATAGTATGCTTCAGGAGTGCATGTGGTGATGGGTGGTTCACCTCTTGCTGCTCGGCACTCAATGACTTGCTCCCACCAAATGAGGACATAGTCTTGGAACTCAAGAGATGCCATGGCGATCTTCTTCTCTTCCTCATAGTTGTGCAAACAAAAGATCTTTCATCCATCTTATAGATTTACTTATTGATACAGGCTCCAGGATCGCCCACCTCGGCTCAGATATGCGCAAGAAGCTGAAAGCCGCCTACACCCTTATAGAGAAATTATATACTAGCGCGCAACGATCCATTTGCACAATTGCGCACAAGAAACAACCACCAACCCTCATCAAGGACACTCTGGAGAAGCTATCTGCGCTGCCCCTGTGAGTCGAGGAACTTAAGATATAAGCTGCAAGAGCCGGTGCACTCACCATGCTAACCCGGGCGAAAGCATGGCAAGCAGATCTTGACCCAGAAGATTTGGCTAACGGCTTCCCCAGCATGAAAGAGGATGGGTCTCCCTTCAGCGCAGAGGACTTTGCTTCAATAGCAAGGGAAATGCGTCCTCTAGCAAGCAAGCTAGCTGAAGATACTGACATGTCACATTATCAGGCGGTTTACGACACTGACAACAAGAAGGTCAAGGCGCCAATCCATGATTCACAGGACCTTACTCCTCCAATCCGTAAGCACACTTTTGCTCCTGACATTGACCCGTCCACACTTATTAGTGATGAGGTTGTATTCAAGGCTTTGACTGGGATCAACTGGGCAACCTCTGACTTCCAGCCAATGGGTCAAGAGGAGGAGGATGAACCGGTGTTGGATGACCCACAACCCTCAACTCGCCAAGGCCAAAACTAGTGAGCCGTCAGCCGGCTTAGCATCCGCCTGCCGTGATACTTTGCAAAAACACTTATTCTTTTGGGTCATCTGTTGCCTTGTAATAGGATAGCTTTAAAACAATTATCTGTCATGCCATCGCTCATGTTGATCTGCATAACACTGATGAGTTATTTTGATCTTCGTTGACGATCCAATGTTTATGCTCATACTCATTATCGACTTTTCCTAAGCACATTGTCATAAACCCTGCATACAAACAGAGCACAAATGCCTTGGCGGTTTACCCCAAGGCGGGTCAAAAAGCCCCATATAACAAGCCATTGGTGACTGTAATGTCCATAACCAGGGCTGATTTATCAAAACCTCATATAATTATAACAAAATAAATATCATACATGTGATACATATGTGTATTGTCGGCTTACCAGGCCATATGCAATAAGGGCAATAGTCCAAATAGAGCGCAGTACTCTGTGTAATTTATTCATGCTGCCGGCTTATAATGCCTTAGACAGCAAAGGGTAACATCCCCCAAAATTTGAGAGTACAGGACCCCAAACATATGATCATCATACACTGGCGACTTAACGTCCAAAGCCAGGCCAGGTTAACAAAACACCGGATGTTATCAAATAAAGATCCAAGCATCATGGCCCGAATCGAATTTCAACCATATATCAATATGGTACAAACAGAAATCACTAAAAAATAATCAAAGGTGATAGAAAACAGAAGGCCAAGGAATTCAAAGGCTGCCAAGCCTCAACATCAAGTGATATTCAAGGGCTGCACAACACTGAGTTACTCCTTAATTCAAACCTGTAAGTCGGGCCTCACATGACCAATCCATGTTTTAACTTTGACAATTTTAGGGTCTTTAAAAGATTAACTGTCAAGAGTACGGCGAGTCATTCCAGGATTACCTGGTAGGAGTGGCAAGCATACAAAGGCAGGATAACCCGGATTTTTCGTGAATACACATGGCGTCCAAGCCTATTACGAGGGACAATAAAGCTCTTGTTCATGTAACAAGAAGCCCCCAAGTAATATTTTGATCCAGGCGTACAAGCCGGATTAGTAGGGTAGTCACAGCTATGCTCAATGAGTAGGAAACCCCCAAGTGTTTGCAATCAAGGCATTCAAGCCGGATCAAAAGGGTAATCGTAGCTATGCTCAATATGCAGGAAGCCCCCAAGTGACCTTATGAAGTAACAATAAAGACTCAGATTCTCAGAAATGAAATGATAGAGGCCCTGAATCATCAGGGATACCGGCTTTATTATACTAATCATAATATATACATTGGTAAAAGTATGTACATCACAAGAGCCGGTGGCTCAGGTGTAATGAGGCCGAAGATGAGCAATATTCCAGGCCGGTGGGTCTCCTCCTCCGACATGCGTGAGTCCTTATGGTCTCGAACATCGATAAGGTAGTATGACCCGTTATTCAGATTTTTTCTGACCACAAAAGGCCCTTCCCAAGGTGGGGATAACTTGTGCATGTCAGTTTGATCCTGGATGAGACGGAGCACCAAATCCCCCTCTTGAAAGGTCCTGGTCTTAACCCGGCGGCTGTGATAACGACGCAGATCTTGCTGGTAAATCACCGAATGAGCCGCCACAAGGTCACGCTCTTCATCCAACAGGTCAATAGCATACTAACATGCTTTCTCATTATCAGCTTCAACATAAGCCGCCACACGAGGCGAGTCGTGACGTATGTCACTAGGGAGAACCACCTCTGCTCTATAAACCATGAAGAAAGGCGTGTAACCCGTAGATCTGTTGGGGGTGGTATTGATACTCCAAAGCACTGAGGGTAATTCTTCCACCCAACAACCCAGTGTCCTCTGCAAAGGGACCATAATCCGGGGCTTGATGCCTCTCCAGATTTCTTGATTAGCTCGTTCAGCTTGACCATTAGACTGGGGGTGAGCCCCCGATGATACATCAAGCCGGATATGCTCTTGTTGACATAATTCTTTCATTGCCCCCTTAGACAGATTAGTACCATTATCAGTGATGATACTATGAGGGTACCCAAAACGAAAGATCACTTTTTTGATGAATTGGACCGCAGTGGCTGCATCGCATTTGCTGACCAGCTCAGCTTCAACCCACTTTGTAAACTTGTCAAAAACTACCAGGAGATGAGTCTTTTTATCCTTGGATCATTTAAAAGGTCCAACCATATCCGGCCCCTAGGCTACAATCGGCCAAGTAATTGTAATCATCCTCAATTCTTGAGCCAGCACATGAGCTCGTCTTGAAAATTTCTGACAACCATCACATTTACTGACCAGATCTTCCGCATCAGCATGAGCCGTCAGCCAATGAAACCCATGACGAAAAGCCTTAGAAACGAGAGACTTAGAGCCGGCATGATGACCGCAATCTCCTTCATGAATCTCCCTTAGAATTTCACGGCCCTCCGCAGGAGAAATGCATCATTGAAACACCCCTGTAACACTACATCTATGTAGCTCACCATTGACAATAGTCATTGACTTAGACCTCCGGGTTATCTGTCTGGCCAAGGTTTCAGCCTTAGGTAACTCGCCCTGGGTCATATAAGCCAAATATGGAACAGTCCAATCAGGGATAACATGGAGAGCCGCCACCAACTGTGCCTCCGGGTCAGGAACTGCCAAATCTTCCTCCGTGGGCAACTTAATTGATGGGTTATGAAAAACATCAAGAAAAACATTAGGGGGTACCGGCTTACACTGAGACCCCAGCCGGCTCAAAGCATCAACGGCTTCATTTTTCCATTGATCAACATGCTCCACTTGATAACCTTTGAAATGACCAGCTATAGTGTCAATCTCTCGGCGATAAGCCGCCATGAGTGGATCCTTTGAGTCCCAAGTTCCTGACACTTGCTGAGCCACAAAGTCTGAGTTGCCAACACACCTCACCCATCTTAGATTCATCTCTTTGGCCATCTAAAGACAATGGAGCAAGGCTTCATACTCAGCTGCATTATTAGTACACGGGAACATCAACCTTAAAACATAACAAAATTTATCACCTCGTGGGGAAGTCAATATAACTCCAGCCCCTAAGCCTTCCAATTGCCTAGATCCATCAAAGTGAATAGTCCAATATGTGATATCCAGCTTATCCTCAAGCATCTGCAATTCCGTCCAGTCATTGATGAAATCCACAAGTGCTTGAGACTTTATAGCCGTTCGAGGCATATACTTCAAGCCATGGGGTCCAAGCTCAATGGCCCACTTAGCTACCCGACCTGTGGCTTCTCTGTTTTGAATAATATCCCCTAAGGAAGCAGAACTAACCACAGTGATGGGATGACCAAGGAAATATTGCTTCAACTTGCGACTGGCCATGAACATGCCGTAAACCAATTTCTGCCAATTTGGGTATCTCTGCTTAGACTCAATGAGTACCTCACTGACGTAATAAACCGGCCTTTGAACCGGATATTCCTTGCCTGGCTCCTTCCTTTCAACCACAACTGCCACACTGATGGCTCTGTTGTTTGTAGCCACATACAACAGCAAGGGTTCCTTCTTAATAGGAGCTGCAAGAAATGGCAGCTCATCCAACTGTTTCTTAAGCACCTCAAACGCATCATTAGTAGCATCACTCCAGACGAAGTCATTTGTCTTTTTCATCATTTGATAGAAAGGGATGGCCTTCTCTCCCAGGCGGCTTATAAACCAGCTCAAGGCCGCAATACGACCCACCAAACACTGGACGTCATTGATACACGCCGGCTTAGCCAAAGAAGTGATAGCTTTGATTTTCTCTAGGTTAGCCTCAATGCCGTTCTCAGAAACCAGGAAGCCAAATAACTTGCCAGCTGGCACGCCAAAGACACACTTGGCTAGGTTAAGCATCATTTTATAAACCCAGAGATTGTCAAAGGTCTCTTTCAGATCATCTATGAAAGTCTCCTTCCCGGATTTCACAACAATATCATCCACATAGGTGTGAACATTGCGTCCAATCTGGACATGAAGGCAATTCTGAACACAATGTTGGTAAGTCGCCTGGCCACTCTTGATCCCAAAGGGCATAGACGCATAGCAGAAGGCTCCAAAGGGAGTGATGAAAGTTGTCTTCTCCTGGTCCTTAACCGCCATCTTGATCTGATGAAAACCAGAACAAGCATCCAAAAAGCTCAAATGCTCACAACCGCCATAGCATCAATAATCTGATCAATACGAGGGAGAGCAAAAGGATCAGCCGGACAAGCCTTATTAAGGTCTATATAATCCACACACATACGCCAAGTGCCATTTTTCTTAAGTACCAGCACCGGGTTAGCCAACCACAGGATGAAAAACTTCAATGATGAACCCTGCCGCCAAGAGCTGGGCCACTTCTTCACCAATGGCCTTACGCCTCTCTTCATTAAAACGACGAAGAAACTATTTGACCGGCTTAAACTTGGGATCCACATTAAGAGTGTGCTCAGCGAGTTCCCTCGATACACCTGGCATGTCGGAAGGTTTCCATGCAAAGATGTCCTGGTTCTCACGGATGAACTCAATGAGCATGCTTTCCTACTTCAGATCCATATTAGCACTGATGCTGAACTGCTTGGACGAGTCGCCAGGCACAAAATCAACCAACTTAGGGTCATCTGCCGAGTTAAACTTCAACAAAGGGTCATTTTTTGTGGTTGGCTTCTTCAAAGGGGTCATATCTGTCGGGTCAACATTGTCCTTATAAAACTTCAACTCCTCAGTGGCACAGGCCGACTCAGCATACGCAGCATCACCTTCTTCACATTCCAGAGAATTCTTCCTATCACCATGCACCATGATGGTGCCCTTATGACCAGGCATTTTTAGATGCAAATAAACATAACACGGTCGTGCCATAAACTTGGCATAAGCCGGCCGCCCAAACAGAGCATGGTACGGGCTTTTGATCTTCACCACTTCAAAGGTCAATTTCTCGGCTCTGGAATCATGATCATCTCCAAAAGCCACCTCCAGTGTTATCTTGCCCACTAGATACGCCGACTTACCAGGCACCACCCCATGGAAAACAGTAGAAGACGTCTAAAGATCTTTGTCAGTCAAATTCATATGACAAAAAGTCTCATAGTAAAGGATATTGATACTATTGCCCCCATCCATGAGCACCTTTGTAAGCTTATACCCTCCTACCCGGGGAGCGACCACCAATGCCAACTGACCTGGATTGTCAACCCGGGGCGGGTGATCCTCCAGGTTCCAAACAATAGGCTACTCAGACCACCTCAAATAACGAGTACTGCCGGCTCAACCGAGTTCATCGCCCGCTTATGGATTTTCTGATCTAGCTTGCACAGGCTTGTGGTGAACACATGATATTGACCACCATTCAGCTGCTTTGGATTACTCTGATAACCAGACTGCTGCTGATTCCCTTGGCCAGATTACTGGTTAAAAACACCTTGATTACCTTGGCCTTGAAAACCAGAGCTTGAACCACCACCTCCAAAACCAGGCCCATGAGAGCGAGAACCTGAACCACCATGCGGGCCATGATTATTCTGGAAAAAAATTAGAGTTTCTATACTCTCTCATGATGAAGAAATCCTTCCACAGATGACTGGCCGGCTTATCCTGGGTTCCGTGCTTCGGACAAGGCTGATTCATCATGGTCTCAAGGTTGAACTTCGGCCCTCCAAACCGGGGTGCTTGCGCCTTACCCTTAGGACGCTGGTTATTATTCTGTGTATTGGTGACAGCCACCAAGTCTAACCCGCCGTCCGCCTTACGTTTACCATTGCCACCTTGACCCGCCGTGTTGTGTTGTCCCTTTGCATTGCCATTCTTCTTCCCCTTCCCAGTCTTCTCCTCATCAGACTCAGGGTCTTTAGTGCTATCAGAGTCGGCATATTTAACAAGAGCCGCCATGAGCTCCCCCATATCATTGCAATTACACTTAAGCCGCACCAATTTCTGCTAAGGGGAAGAAAATGGCAGTTCCTCTCTGAGGGAGTCCTGGACTAGGGGGTGTCCGGATAGCTGAACTATCATCATCGGCCGGACTCCAAGACTATGAAGATACAAGATTGAAGACTTCATCCCGTGTCCGGATGGGACTTTCCTTGGCGTGGAAGGCAAGCTTGGCAATACGGATGTGTAGATCTTCTACCATTGTAACCGACTCTGTGTAACCCTAGCCCTCTCCGGTGTCTATATAAACCGGAGGGTTTTAGTCCATAGGACGAACAACAATCATACCATAGGCTAGCTTCTCGGGTTTAGCCTCCTTGATCTTGTGGTAGATCCACTCTTGTACTACCCATATCATCAATATCAATCAAGCAGGAGTAGGGTTTTACCTCCATCGAGAGGGCCCGAACCTGGGTAAAAACATCGTGTCCCTTGTCTCCTGTTACCATCCGCCTAGACGCACAGTTCGGGACCCCCTAACCGAGATCCGCCGGTTTTGACACCGACATTGGTGCTTTCATTGAGAGTTTCTCTATGTCGTCACTGATAGGCTTGATGGCTCCTTCGATCATCAACAACAACACGGTCCAGGGTGAGACTTTTCTCCCCGGACAGATCTTCGTATTCGGCGGCTTTGCACTGCGGGCCAATTCGCTTGGCCATCTGGAGCAAATTGAAAGCTACGCCCCTGGCCATCAGGTCAGATTTGGACGTCTGAACTTCACGGCTGACATCCGCGGAGACTTGATCTTTGATGGATTCGAGCCACAGCCGAGCGCGCCGCACTGTCACGATGGGCATGACTTAGCTCTACTGTCGGACAGTGCCCTGGAGGCCGCACACGAGTCCGCTCTGATCCTCAATTCGGAGCCAGCTGCGCAGATCGAGGATGGGTGGCTAGACACCGCCTCGGGGGCTGATACATCTACGGTGATGGAGCCAAATACTGACCTCGTCCCTTGTGAGGCTCGTGACTCCAAGGTGCCAGACTCCTCGCCGGACTCCGAACCTCCCGCGCCCCCTCCAATCAAATCCGATTGGGCGCCGATCATGGAGTTCACCGCTGCGGACATCTTTCAACACTCACCTTTTGGCGACATCCTGAATTCGCTAAAGTATCTCTCGCTATCAGGAGAGCCCTGGCTGGACTACGGTCAGGACGGTTGGGATGCGGACGACGAAGAAATTCAAACCCCACCCACCACCCACTTAGTAGCCACTGTCGACAATCTAACCGACATGCTAGACTTCGACTCCGAAGACATTGACGGTATGGACGACGATGCGGGAGACGACCAAGAACCAGCGCCTACTGGGAACTGGAAAGCCACCTCGTCATACGACATATACATGGTGGATATCCCAAAGGATGGGAACGGCGAAGGAACGGCGGAGGAAGACCCCTCCAAGAAACAGCCCAAGCGCCGGCGTCAGCGGCGCCGCTCTAAATCCCGCCACAGCAAGAATGGAGATTCCGGCACCAGAGATAATAACACCCCAGAGAGTGCCAAAGACAACCCCCTCCAGCAAGATTCAGCACAGGAGGACGGAGAAGCCAGCCCTCATGAGAGAGCGGCAGACGATGAGGTAGAGGATGATAATTACATGCCTCCCTCCGGAGACGAGGCAAGCCTCGATGACGACGAATTCGTCGTGCCTGAGGATCCCGTCGAACAAGAGCGTTTTAAACGCAGGCTTATGGCCATGGCGAACAGCCTCAAGAAAAAGCAGCAACAGCTTAAAGCTGATCAAGATCTGCTAGCCGACAGATGGACTGAAGTCCTTGCGGCCGAAGAGCATGAACTCGAACGCCCCTCCAAAAGCTACCCCAAACGCAAGTTGCTCCCCCGATTAGAGGAGGAGGCATATAAACCTGCATCACCAGCGCACAATATGGCTAACCGACCACCTCGTGGCCGCGATAGAGAGGCCTCTAGGCCCTCCACCAGAACCGTACCCCGGCGCCGCTCGAAAAGTACGAAGCCACGAAGGAATGCGCCGGACTTGCAAGACATATTGGAGGATAAGGCAAGACAATCAAGATCGATCTACGGATCGCGTGGGTGCCCCACGATGTGCGACGACGACCGTCGCGCCGGATACAGCAACTCCGGCCGGGCCAAACACAGTAGACAAAGCTCGCTTGAGCTACGTCGTGACATAGCCCAATATAGAGGCGCCGCACACCCACTATGCTTCACAGATGAAGTAATGGATCATCAAATCCCCGAAGGATTTAAACCCGTGAATATTGAATCCTAAGATGGCACCATACCCCGCGGTTTGGATCGAAGACTATCTCCTTCATATCCACATGGCCCGCAGCGATGATCTTCACTCCATAAAATACCTCCCACTCAAGCTTAAAGGACCAGCTCGGCATTGACTTAACAGCTTGCCAGCAGAATCAATTGGGTGTTGGGAGGACCTGGAAGCAGCATTCCTTGACAACTTCCAGGGCACATATGTGCGACCACCAGACGCCGATGACCTAAGCCACATAATTCAGCAGCCAGACAAATCGGCCAGACAATTCTGGACATGGTTCTTAACAACGAAAAATCAAACCGTCGACTGTCCGGATGCAGAGGCCCTCGCAGCCTTCAAACATAACATCTGCGACGAGTGGCTTGCCCGACACCTAGGACAGGAAAAGCCGAAATCCATGGCAGCCCTCACATCACTCATGACCTGCTTCTGCGCCGGAGAGGACAGCTGGCTAGCCCGCAGTAACAACCTCAGTAAAAATTCTGGCAGTCCGGATAACAAGGACCGCAATGGCAGGTCACGTCGCAACAAAAACAAACGCCGCGTTAACAGCGATAACACTGAGGATATGACAGTCAACGCTGGATTCAGAGGCTCCAAACCAGGTCAGCGGAAAAAGCCATTCAAAAGAACTACTCCGGGTCCGTGCAATTTGGACCGAATACTCGACCGCTCGTGCCAGATACATGGCACCCCCGAAAAGCCAGCTAATCACACCAACAGGGATTGTTGGGTATTCAAGTAGGCAGGCAAGTTAATTGCCGAAAACAATGACAAGGGGCTGCATAGCGATGACGAGGAAGAGACCCGACCGCCAAACAATAGAGGACAGAAAGGTTTCCCCCCACAAGTGCGGACGGTAAACATGATTTACGCAACCCACATACCCAAGAGGGAGCGGAAGCGTGCACTAAGGGACGTATATGCGATGGAGCCAGTCGCCCCGAAGATCAACCCATGGTCCTCCTGTCCGATCACTTTTGATCGAAGGGACCACCCCACCAGTATCCGCCATGGAGGATTCACCGCATTGGTTTTAGACCCAATCGTCGATGGATTTCACCTCACCAGAGTCCTGATGGACGGCGGCAGCAGCCTGAACCTACTTTATCAGGATACAGTGTGCAAGATTGGCATAGACCCCTCAAGGATTAAACCCACAAAGACGACCTTCAAAGGCGTCATACCAGGTGTAGAGGCCAATTGTACAGGCTCAGTCACACTGGAACTGGTCTTCGGATCCCCGGATAACTTCCGAAGCGAGGAGTTAATCTTCGACATAGTCCCGTTCCGCAGCGGCTATCATGCTCTGCTCGGACGGACCGCGTTTGCAAAGTTCAACGCGGTGCCACATTACGCATACCTCAAGCTCAAGATGCCAGGCCCTCGAGGAGTCATCACGGTCAACGGAAACACTGAACGCTCCCTCTGAACGGAGGAACACACAGCGGCTCTCGCGGCAGAAGTATAGAGCAGCCTCTTAAGGCAATTTTCGAGTCCCGCCGTTAAACGACCGGACACGGCCAAACGCGCCCGAAGTAACCTACAACAAGACCACCTGGCACGTTTCGAGCACGCGTAGCAATGCAGCCCCAACCCCAGCCCTTGCAAAATTGCAAGACTGGTCCTTCGCGTACATCACTACGCTCTGGAGATACCATGGGCATAGGGCGAGGGGCCCGACCACGACAGGCCCAAAGCATGGCTCAACCACACGAGGGGCTCCCAAGTGTGTCATTATTTTTTCCTTTTTCTTTTTTCTTTCCTACAGGACTCCGTTCACCAGAGGCCCTGTCCGGCAGTAGACCTGCCGAACTCACGATACAACAGCCAGTGAAGGAGAAAGGCTATGACGAATACTCGGGTGGTCTCCATTATGAGCATTATACCTGTTTTATACACCATTCCGCAGCCTACCCCTGGAGGGGGACATGCTAATAGTTTCACCCCTTGCTTATCTCACTATTTGTATCGGTCTGCATTCAAGGCAGCACTTCTTGAATAAACAATACATCGCTTTTTGCTTATAATTGCATTTCCTTCTTATACATAGGTTCATTTACGACACGTTGCATCCGTACACTTTGGTACGGCTAAATACACCAGGGGCTTAAGTTCCCCACATTATGGTGTGATAAGTCCGAACACTTCCACAAGTGCGGCACCGTGAACTTATAGCATTATATGCATCGGCTCCGAATCATGTCTTGGGTCAATAGTTGGGTTTGCCCGGCTCCCATGTTTTGGTACCTTACGTTCCGTTGTATCGGCTAAGGTAGCACTGGGAGAACCACTTCGATTGCGCCCCAGTTGAGTTGGGCGAGCGCCTCAGTGGAGAAAGCTAAAACTGACCGTCATGATAAGGCGAGAGATGGTCGCTGTTCGAGAGGTTTTTTCGAGTCCCTAAAGACTTATGCCGCTTAGAGCGAGGAACCGGCTTTGTCCGGCCCAGGCGTGGATAGCGCCCCGAACTCGGTCTTCCGAACACTAGGGGCTTCGCCGAAATTTAAAATTATAGAATTCTATGGCTAAGTGAGAGTGTTCAAGCATTATAGGTCCGGTTGCCTCGTTCGTTGTGTTGAGCGCCTCCCTAGATGGACCCAAAAATGGGAACAAGAGCGCTCAAGTTTATCCCGAACACCCCAGCACTCGTGGCATGGGGGCTGAAGCCGACGACTTGCCATCTCTCAGATTTCATAAACGGTCGCACAGAAGGTAATATTTTAAATCAACAAGCGTTGCTTAGCGCACATGAACAAAGTTTTCAGCGCACAAGATAACAAAATGTGAGTCTACTCAAATATTACATCTTTGGAGCACTCACCCGCAATCATGTGGGAACCCTTCAAGACACTCTTATAATACATTTCGGGCGTGAGATACTCCTTGCCCGTCGGTGGCGCATCCGTCACAAGCTTCTCAGCATCCATCCTGCCCCACTGCACCTTTGCACGGGCAAGGGCCCGACGGGCACCTTCAATGCATGCAGAGTGCTTGACGACTTCAACCCAGGGACATGCATCCACCAGCCGCCGCACCAGGCCAAAGTAGCTCCCAGGCATGGCCTCCTCGGGCCACAGCCGAACTATGAGGCCTTCATGGCCTGTTTGGCCACCTTGTGGAGCTCGACCAGCTGCTTCAGCTGGTCGCTAAGGGGCACCGGATGTCCGGCCTCAGCATACTGAGACCAGAAGACCTTCTCCGTTGAGCTCCCCTCCTCGGCCCGGTAGAATGCGGCAGCATCGGACACGCTGCAGGGCAGATCTGTGAACGCTCCTCGAGAGCTCCAAATTCGGGTAAGTAATAGGTAATTCACATTCACATGCTTGCTTTGCATGAAAAATTCCTTACCCGCCGCTATCTTCTTCAATGCCTCGATTTCCTAGAGGGCCTTGTGGGCTTCGGCCTTAGCGGCTTTGGCACTCACAAGAGCCATGCAAGCTCGGACTCTCGAGTCTTTGAGTCGCGCTCCAAACTCTCATGTTTTTTCATGAGAGCCTGGAGCTCTTGCTGCACCTCCGCCACCCGCGCCTCCTGCTTCTCTCGCCCAGCTCCTTCCACGGCCGCATTGCATTTAGCCGCGGACACTGCCTCCTTCAGGGTCGCCACCTCGTTCGTGGCCCCTATAGTACCAACGTTATCCTTGTTATTTCTCTTGCAACCAAATCCTTTTCTGTAAGGTACAACTTTAATAAGGTGTTACTCACCTTCCTTGTCCTCGAGCTGCTAGTTGGCACGGCCGAGCTCGCTCTCGGACCGCTCGAGGCTTTGCTTCAAAGCATTGACCTCCGCAATCAGTGCGGCAGTGGTCAACAGCGCAGCCTACAATCCCATATTGACATATTTTTTTAGACTCCTGCATATATCTTTTTAGATCCTCAGTCCGACTTTTCTTTCCGAACACCGAACCGAGCATTAGGGGCTACTGTCTATGCGGTATTATATTACACATCTTAAAATTCTTACCTCAAAGCCTGTTAGAAGGCTGCTGCAGGCTTCGGTCAACCTGCTCTTGGCGAGCTGAACCTTCTGAATCACCGCACTCATGATAGTGCGGTGTTCTTCTTTGATGGAAGCGCCGTTGAGCGCCTCCAGCAAGTTATCCAGCGCCTCCAGTTGGACGGAGGCCGCCGGCGTCACAGTCTTGCCCTTCTTACGAAGGGGCCGCTCGCCGGACTCCGGAACCACTGCAGGTTCCGGTGTGGAGTCTGGTGCGAAGTCCGGGAGGTTGCCCTGCGGCACCTCCGGGGCCTCCTCCTCCTGGCGGGTCCCTTCCTAGGATCCCACCTCGACGTCGTTAGCGTCACGAGGGGTGGAGGCGGTCGGAAGAGAATCCATATCCGACGTGCCCAAGGACCCGCTCGACGAAGCGAGAAGATCGTCCTTGGCCGGACTACAGATTGTATGCGGCATTAGAAAGACACCGCGTGGCAAAAAGAAAAATTATAAATCATCCAGGAGTCCGGATACTTACGATCTTGCCAGGGGCTTGGCCCTTGAGGGCCACTCCTCGTCGTCGTCGCCGACGCTGGCAGAGCAGTCCGGGGGAAGGGTCCTTCCCTTCTTGGACCCTTTGGCCTCCCTCGTTGGGGAGGACTTCCTCTTCTTCTCTCCCCCCGCTGGGGGAGAGGCCTCTTTCTTCTCCTCCTCGTCCTCGTGGGAGGAATCCGCCTCGGAGTCATCGGACGATGAGTCCGATACCACCTGACGTCGGGAACTCCTTCAGGTTCCCGTGGCCTTCTTCTTGGCCTTCTTCTCCGGCACCACGTAAAGTGCCGGGACCAGCAGCCCCGTCAAACGGGTGTCCGATGGGTCTTCTAGAAGGGGAGTCGGACAGTTAACCTGTCCGGACATCTTCTGCCAGTCCTGTTAAAGGTATTGGGAGTTTAGATCCCGCATAGAGTCAAACTATGAAAAGCAAGTGTCCCATAAAGGATAACATAGCTTACCTCGCCAGCCGGATGCTGCGTGCTGAATCCGCGATCTTTGGTAGCGGATGCGGGAGCTTCGGCACCCTTGAACAGCACCCTCCAGGCAGCTTCGTATGTAGTGTCGAAGAGCCCGCTCAAAGTCCGGTGCTGTGCCGGATCAAACTCCCACAAATTGAAGTCCCGTTGCTGGCAGGGGAGAATCTGGCGGACGAGCATGACCTGGATCACATTGACAAGCTTGAGCTTCTTGTTCACCAGGGTATGGAGACAGGACTGGACTCCGGTCAGCTCTTCTGAACTACCCCATAGCAAGCCCTTCTCTTTCCAGGAGGTGAGCTGCATGGGGATGCCAGATCTGAATTCGGGGGCCGCTGCCCATTTAGGGTCACGCGACTCGGTGATGTAGAACCACCCCGATTGCCACCCTTTAATGGATTCCACGAAGGCACCCTCGAGCCAAGTGACGTTGGGCATTTTGCCCACCATGGCACCTCCGCACTCCGCTTGGCTGCCCTTCACAACCTTCGGCTTGACATTGAAGGTCTTTAGCCACAAGCCGAAGTGGGGCTGGATGCACAGGAAGGCCTCACACACGACGATAAACGCCGAGATATCGAGGATGAAATTCGAGGCCAGATCGTGGAAATCCAGGCCGTAGTAGAACATGAGCCCTCGGACAAAGGGGTGGAGTGGGAAGCCCAGTCCGCGGAGGAAGTGGGGAAGGAATATGACCCTCTCATGGGGCCTGGGGGTGGGGCTGAGCTGCCCCTCGTCGGGGAGCCGATGCACGATGTCGCTGGACAGATATCCGGCGCTGCGCAACTTCTCAATGTGCCCCTCCGTAACGGAGGAGGCCATCCACTTGCCTCCCGCTCCGGACATGGCTGGAGAAGGTCGAGGTGACATGTGCGGACTTGGGCGTTGGAGCTTGAGTGCGCGGAGATGGATAAGCAAAGGAGGAAGAAGGCGTAGGTAAAAAAGGTGGATCCTTATCCCCTTATATATGGGCGGACCAAAACTATGCGTCCCCACCGGCCTGGTAAAACTCGCTTATCTCCACCGCGCCACAATCAATGGCGCGGTTGGGTTACCCACGTCCGTATTGATGGGAATCCAGGAATAAGGGGAACACGATCTCTGCTTCGACCAGACGTGCCAAGGAAACCGCTTCGCTAAACGCGCTGAGGTGGTATAATAAAAACGATTCGAGTAAAGGCTTGGTAGTGGTGTGACGTCACGCCACAAAATACGTCAGCAGATTGAACTTGTGTAAATATTATTCTCTCTACGGTGGTATGTGGAATTTATTTTACAGAGTCGGACACTATCCTGGTGTTCACAACCTTCTATGAATTATTCGGAGGAGGAACCCGCCTTGCAATGCCGAAGACAATATGCGCGCCGGACTTGTCGTCATTGAAGCCTGGTTCAGGGGCTACTGAGGGAGTCCTGGACTAGGGGGTGTCCGGATAGCCGAACTATCATCATCGGACGAACTCCAAGACTATGAAGATACAAGATTGAAGACTTCGTCCCGTGTCCGGATGGGACTTTCCTTGGCGTGGAAGGCAAGCTTGGCAATACGGATATGTAGATCTCCTACCATTGTAACCGACTCTGTGTAACCCTAGCCCTCTCCGGTGTCTATATAAACCGGAGGGTTTTAGTCCATAGGACGAACAACAATCATACCATAGGCTAGCTTCTAGGGTTTAGCCTCCTTGATCTCGTGGTAGATCCACTCTTGTACTACCCATATCATCAATATCAATCAAGCAGGAGTAGGGTTTTACCTCCATCGAGAGGGCCCGAACCTGGGTAAAAACATCGTGTCCCTTGTCTCCTGTTACCATCCGCCTAGACGCACAGATCGGGACCCCCTACCCGAGATCCGCCGGTTTTGACACCGACACTCTCCAACATCAAGATTGTTGAACCGGCGTTGATACTGTCCAATGAGTGTATAACAGCTGAGATCCGGCGCACCCAATTGGTTTTTTGACTCACCTTCACATAGGCTGCTTGCATGTGTCCTTAAAATTTTGAATAAATCACCTTTTCAACTCCGCTCATGACCCAATGGAGTTAGCAGGCAGCCCTTTCAACCAAGTACGATCCGGCCCATCCAACATCATGGTGAAATATTTAGCACATGCATCATCACTGACATCTAGCATCTCCATAGCCATCTCATAGCTCTCAATCCAAGCCTCTGGGGGCTGATCCGCAGTGTAGTTAGGCACCTTGCGGGGGCCTTTGAAATCCTTAGGCAAGCGCTCATTGCGTTGAGCCGCCACTAAACACGGCACACCCAAGGTTCTAGAGGTCACTCCTACCTCGACATACGCTGATGGATAAGCCGGAGATTGTTGTTGAGCCGCCAGCTGGGCCACCAACTCCGCCTCATGCCGCGCTCTGCCCTGGTCCACCAACGTTTGAGCCTCATTACCAGCGTGTTGTGGGTCAGGCCTATGAGGTTGATTGCGATGCCGCTCACTGCTCGACACGGCCGGTTCATCAATGTGTCTACTGTAACTCCGGCTCGGATGCGGGTCAAATGAATCCGATCACGAATATATGAATAAGCCGCCTGTTGAGCCACTGCCGTCTGAAGAAGTTCTTCGGCTCTTCGTATTTCCATCACCGCTGGCAACTCATCCTGAACTAGGAGAGCCGCCAATCGAGTAGCCGCAGCTATCATGTTATCCAAAGGATTAGAAACATAACCCAGGGGAGTCGGAACATGCTGAGGAGGGGTCAAATTCAAACGTGGGGGTCTGTAGCTCGAGGCTGAACCGGTGCTCCAGCCGCCGGCGCCTCAACGGCTCGATCCATACCAGGCGGGTTACTAGTTCCTGCCCCAAGCGTGTTGAAAAGATTCCTCGCATCATAGACCGGGGGTAAACGACTCACATGCCTTCTGTTAAAGACAACATTTGATGCGTCCCGGTCCAACCTCTGGCGAAAGTTCTCTACTTGAAGCCGTTCTGCCTCCTTGTCCAAGTTGGCTCGCTCCATTGCCATCCGAGTGTTCTCAGTGTTTAGATCCTCCTTGGCTTGAGCTATCTCATCATGTAACTTTGCAATGTCCGTGTAATGCCGTGTTTGGTTCGCCGGGTTTACCTCCGCTGTTAGTAGTGTTGCCAGAGCATCCAATAGATCGGATAAGACTTGAGCCGGCAGGCGTACAGGGCCTCCTGCCCCGGCTGCCATTGCCGTTGCTGACCCGGAGATCATCACTGATGCAGTTGAGGAATACTGCCCTGGTTGTGTACTGGCTATGAAGACTGTAACCCGGTTTGGCGGCTCGTAGGGGTCCAGAATACTGTCACCATCGGAACAGACCCCAAGCCCACCATCTTGAACTTGATACATGGAATTGGTCTTACTAGTTGAGGACTCATCGCCTGAATAGATGGCCGTCTCACCACCGGATTCAGATCCTCCCTATAGATCTACTCCTTGAGTAAAGCCAACAAAGACATGACTCGGGGTGGCTTGAACCTTGGCGGGTCGCGCGCGTTGAGCCGTCTCGATGATGTCGGTGCAGGTGTCCGGCTCAACTTCCAACTCACCAATCTTGCCGATGAAGACATGAATTCCGCCAAAGGGGACCCGGTACCCGTACTCAATTGAGTTGGCCTCGGGGCCCCAGCCCTCGTCATCAATGTAGAGCTTGCCGCGACGAATCTTAGTCATCCGGCCCACATCGTATCCCTTGAGCCCTGCGAAGCTGTCCTTCAAGAACTCGAAACCACCATGCGCTGGCCCCACGGTGGGTGCCAACTAACTTGGAATTGTCACGGCAGATGCCCTAGCATAAGGACTTAGGTGTGGAGCCATCGCAATGTAGTCAGCTCAAAGGGGTTAAAACAGGACAAGGGACACAGAGAGTGTCGTGGAAAGGTCATGACAGATGTCCTAGCAAAAGGACTTAGTCATGGAGCCATCGCAACTAGGAAGCTTAAAGGGGTTAAAACAGGATAAAGGACACGGGAGTTTATACTGGTTCGGCCCCTTGCGGTGTAGGTAAAGGCCTAATCGAGTTTGAGGTGGAATTGCTTATGTCTCGATTACCAGGGAGCGAATCGCTTGACCTAGCTCTCGATCTGTTGTTTCTTGTCCTGAACCACCGCCGGGTCGTCCCTTTATATACAGAGGTAGATGCCCAATGGCTCACGGAGTCTTGGCCGGCTCATACACAGTGTCCGGCTCGGTGACTATCTATTCTTGCCTTACAATACAAGTCATACATATATGGCAGTTTATCTCTACGGGCCTTAAGCCGCCTTTCGGTATTGGGCCCTTAACTGAACCGACATCTTCAAATATCGTCTTGGGCTTCATATGATGAATTGCCATATGTATAACCCGGCCATCCTGGGCGGGTCATACCTAATAGTTATGTCCCCAACATTATGCCCCAGATTGATTTGAGCTCGTTCATGTCAATCTTCAATACTTAGAAAAAATCTTCTCTTCTTCATCTGTGCGAGAATTTATAACCAGCCATGACATCACCTTCTAAATTAGCGATAACCCGCCATGATGTACCTGTCATTAATTCACACTTTATCCAAATTATCTCAATGGATCTTTATCTTAATAACCATTCCGAAAATCGAGGCGTCTGAGTAGCTGGATAACCATGTTTTGGCCTCCTCGTTTTTCGCGCCCATTTATTAGCCTTTCCTTACAAATAGCCATGACCAGTCTTCTTCTCATTCTCCCCCTTTTCAATCATCTTCTTCCTCTCGCGACCCTCTGCCGCTCGAGCTCCGCCGCTGCCGCAAAGCACACCGTCGTCTTCGTCCTTGGCTGCTGCATCACCCTGAACGAACCAGAGAATGGCGGCGCTCCTCTGCAGTCAACCTGCATCTGTAAGCACTCGTTCTCCTATACCCTAGATATACATTAGGGTTTCGACTGTTCGTCGTGTTCTTCATGGTTTTCTTCTTAGTCCTTCCACCGCAACACCTTTTGATCTAGAAACAGTATAAAACTTATGCGGTAGTTGTTTTGCTTTCACCTTCAATACCAGTGGACCCCCTTTCTTTGGAAAGAGATCTCATTAGAGCTTATGAACTCCATGTACTGGTTTTTTAGGCCTTGAATTATTTCCTTTTTCTGAACTGTCGCTGATCTGAAATAATATTTGCAATCTATGAAATTTGTTTGTGTCATACTTACCAAAAAAACTGCACATAGATAGATCAACCTAGTCATGGCGATTCATACCACCGAATTTAACTGCAATGATCAATAGATAACATCAAACTGCTCATGGCGGCTTAGATAACCTGACGTAATTAGTCATATACCATTAGTCCCCTTTGTAAGCCGCCATTCTGAATATGTGCCATAATACTTTTTCCTCCGGCTTAAATTTGAACCGGCAAATTTATTATTTTTTAGGTTTCCTTCTTCATAATGCCGCACAAAACAACCACTTCCTGTAACTGGGTTTGCTCCATCGTCACGAATAATACACTGGATGACTTTGTGAAAACAAACTATCTGCCCAAAAAGGATGTCATGTCATACCGTGCCCCTAAGCCGATAGAAGAAAAACCTCAGCCCAAAGAAGGGGAAGTCATTGTCTTCACTGATCACATGAACCGGGGCTTTTCGCCGCCCGGCTCTAAGTTTTTCAGAGACGTTCTGCGCTTTTTCGATCTCCCTCCTCAAGACATCGGACCCAACTCCGTGTCTAACATATGCAATTTTCAAGTGTTCTGTGAGGTGTACCTTAAAGAAGAGCCCATCTTGGAACTTTTCAGAGAATACTTTTACTTGAACCGCTAGAATGAATACTCCAATGGACCTAGCTTGGAACTTGGCGGGGTCTTAATCCAACGACGGAGAGACGCCATTTTTCCATATGCGCAGCCACCAAGTCATCTCAAGGACTAGAACCAGACATGGTTCTACTGCCAAGATACTTCTCCGGCTGATGAGAACCCACTGCCCGGCTTCCACGCCCTGTGTCTCGAATCCAATCATCTGCTCCCCGACAAGTTGTCAGCTGATGATCGCCAGAAGCTCGCCCCTACCATTGCAAAAGTCAAAGCTCTATTGGGGAACGGCTTAAATGGCATTGATTTAGTTTGGTGCTGGGTTGCATGGTGGATCATCCCTTTAAGCCGCCGCTCCGGTTTAATGTGCACTTACACTGCTGACACAAAGGATCGTCTGCGCCACAGCCCTGAGGAGTTACCTGATGTCCTTATCAATGAGATGAAAAAATCTCTTCTGAATGAGAGCCTGGCTAATTGCAGCAGGGTGGGCCTAAGCCCTTTCTGCAAGTCTAACCCGGCACCAAAACTAAGTCGCCGAACCAGCTATTTTATCTTCATCCTTAATACTTTGTTTTAACTCAAACTTGACGATTTTCACAGGCTGATGATGACTTTTGGAATAAAGAGTATGACCATGAAGCTGCAAAGAGAGCCAGGAAGGCCAACAAAGCCGCCAGGAGAGCCACCAAAAAAGAGGAAAGAAGCCCAGTGCTTCTGAATTACTTCAACTGGAGAACACCTCTGAGTCAGAGGTAGCCCTTGATTCTCTTTGGCTCTTTTTTCAACCATCTTATTGACACAGACTATCATCAGGAAGACACAGGAATGATTCAAGGAGTGGAAGAAAAGGTAACTATTATTTCCTCCGACTCCGAGCCTTTGACAAGACAAAAAATCCAAAGAGTAACCCGGAAAGTAAGATTTTCACACCCCTTAGCTCATCTGGATCCTCACTTTATTTTGAAGCAACGGCAGCACGAGAGCCAACATCAAACTTGGACAAGCAAGGATGCGGAACTCTCCTCCGGCTTGCCGAACACGCCAAGGAAGCGTCGAAATGAGGTCACCCCTGACTTAAACTCTTTTTATCCTTTGGCGGGTCTTACTCGTCAACCACTCAACCCTTTCGACTCAAATTATCAGGATACATCTCATTCATCTTCCGGCGATTCAATTCAGTCGACAATTTATTTATCATTTACTCATTATAATCCTTTTATACTTGTACTGACCTTTTTGACCCATGCAGTGGAAAAGCAAAGCCCAGCAAGAGGGAAAAGAAGAACAAGTCGGCCGAAGAGCCGACAGTCCATAAGCCGGAGCTGCAAACCGCAGCGCCTAAGGCCTCTGTTCCCAAGCCGCTCGAACCAGTTCATGACATGCCAACAACGACTGCTAACCCTCCTGTTGATCAAACCACTGATGGCTCTTTAAACCCTAAAGCTTCAAGCCCTGTCAAGACAGCCAACCTGCAAGATGTTGATGTAGAGATCACCAAGACTGGCTTTACTGAACCGGGGAGACCTACTGTGCTGGCAAAACATTCTGCTAAGGAAGAGCATGTTCAGCCATGCAAAGTACAATTTGATATCGCCAACTATGCTCAACTAGGCATTGGTGAACTATACTTTGGCTTTCTCAGCCAAGTACATAGTAGCCGTGATCTTGAAGTGGACATGGTGAAGCAGATGCATCTTAAATTTGAGGTATGATCTCTTCAACTCGTAGATTATGCATATCCTGCCAGCCCCCAAGTTTACTGCTCATTTTAAATATGCTATAGACTTGATCAACATCCGGCTTAAATTGTGTAGCCCTTATGAGCCGGCTATGGCCGGTTGTAGCACCAAGGTGTCATCATAAAATTGCAACTAGACAAGAAATATGCATTAGCCCCCAAGTGCCAAGTACTCTTTGCTCGCAAAGTGCTTGGGACTTATTCACTTAAGCCGCCACTTAGATAAAACTTTCGGTAGACATTAGCCCCCAAGTGCCAAGTGTTGTTGCGTGCAAAAGACTTGGGACTTTATATGTTGAACTAATGCTTGAATTATAATGTTGATCCAGTTTATGAACAGACCACCACTGCTGAACTTCAAACCGAGCTGTCTGATTTGAAGACCCATCTGGAACTGCAAGAGACTGAAACCCAGAAGGCGAACTCAAAGTTCGGATTTAGCATGGGTGAAGCGGAAAAACTGAAAACCGGCTTTGAAACTGAAAAAAGTGCCTGGGCTGAAGAAAAGATTGAGCTAACCCAACGGGTAGAAAAGGCAGAGGCGGCTCTTGAAGAAGCCACCACTGAATTGACCGGCTTAAAACGCCAGGTATCTCAGATGGTATCTGCTATTTTTGGTAACTCGCCTGATGACTGTCAAACTTTGAATATCCTCCATTTGAATAGAAGGACTTCGCTGCTTGCATGAAGGAGATACGTCCTCTGGCCAGCCTGATTGCCAATGAGACAAACCTCACCAAGTACCATCCGGCTTATGACGTGGGAAATCAGAGGATGCCAACACCGTCTTATAAAGTGACAGGCCTGACCCCCCCAATCCGTAAGCACACCTTTGCCCCTGAAGTTGACCCATCCAAGCTAATTGATGATGAAGCTGGGTTTCAAGCTTTGAATGGCATTGATTGGTCATCATCAACCTTCCAGGATGTAGAACGGGACAAAGAAGCGGAGAGGGTTGATCCAGAAGCCTCAGGCCAGCAGAGGCAGGAAGATTGATCCATTGGGCGGTTCATACCTGTGACTTTGAAAAACAGTTGATCATTTAGACTCAGGGAGTCATGTAATAGGGTAGGAATGACTTTGCTCTGTCGTGCCATCGTGCACATTTTGGTGATCAACACTGTTAAGCCCCCTCTTATATTTACCCTTTCTACACTTATCATTTGTTTGACTTGTGCATAAGAATTGAACTATCTTGCATACAGAAATAGATCACAAGATCCCTTGGCGGTTTACCGCCAGGCAGGTCATAATATCTCACATATAACCACTGATGTATAAAAAAGAGTCATAGATAGGCCTGGTATGAATCAGAACTTGAAATATAACTATAATAATAATATCATACTTGTGATATTGAATTTGTACTGCCGGTTTATATGACCTGTGCAGTAAGGGTGATAACTCTATCTTTAGAAGCCACAACTTCCAAATGTTTATGATTGTCATATGCTGACAACTTATCATTCAAAGTCAAGCTGGGTTAATCGAAACCACATATATGCTTCAGATGTAAAAAAGTATCAAGAGAAACCCGAGCGACTGTTTCAAAAAACTTAAATCAACAAGGAGAGAAAAAACATGAGGCTTCTGATTCGAATACGATCGGTAAGCCAGACCAAAAGGGTTAACGACTATGTTCTCTTTGGTGAATACACCTATGTTTGCACAGGCATCCCCCAAGTGGTTTTTGGCATTGCGCCGATCAAGAGGGTACCGACAGCTATGTTCTCTTTGGTGAAGACACCTATGTTGAATAGGAAGCCCCCCAAGTGACCTTGAAACTTTTTTAACGACTTTGATTCGAATACGATCAGAGTCGGACCAAAAGGGGTTAATCTATGATTCGAATACGATCCAGCCCCCAAATGATCAAGTTGTTTGAACAGCTATGATTCGAATACGATCAGGAAGCTATGCCAAAGGAGTTAAGCTAGATTCGAATATGATCAGCCCCCAGTGGTCTAAATATTTAGCGACTCTAATTCGAATACGATCAGGGTCGGACCAAAAGGGGTTAAGCTATGATTCGAATACAATCCAACCCCCAGATGATCAAGAGGTTTTAACAGCTATGATTCGAATACGATCAGGAATCTCTGCCAAAGGGGTTAAGCTAGATTTGAATACGATCAGCCCCCAATGGTCCTTTATGATGACGAAGACACATGATCTTTTGAAGATAAATCAACAGAGGTCCCACTTTATTATAATCATCATAATATATACATGGTAAAAATATGTGCATCATAAGAGTCGGTGGCTCATGTGTAGTAAGGCCGAAGATGAGCGATATTCCACGGCCGATGGGTCTCCTCCTCCAACTTACATAAGTCTTTGTGCTCTCAAACATCGATAAGGTAGTATGACCCGTTGTTCAAATTCTTGCTGACCACAAAGAGACCTTCCCAAAGTAGGGATAACTTGTGCATGTCAGTTTGATCCTGGATGAGCCGGAGCACCAAATTGCCTTCCTAAAAGGTTCTGGATTTAACCCGACGGCTATGGTAACGGTGTAGGTCTTGTTGATAAATAGCCGAACGGGCTGCTGCAAGATCGCGCTTCTCATCCAACAGGTCAAGTGCATCCTGATGTGCCTGTTCATTATCAGCTTCAACGTAAGCCGCCACGCGAGGAGAGTCATGACGGATGTCTCTAGGGAGAACCGCCTCTGCTCCGTAAACCATGAGGAAGGGCGTGTAACCCGTAGACCTGTTGGGGGTAGTATTGATACTCCATATCACAGAAGGCAACTCCTCCACCCAACAGGCCGGCGTCCGTTGCAAAGGAACCATAAGTCGGGGCTTGATGCCTCTCAAAATCTCTTGATTGGCTCTTTCAGCTTGACCATTGGATTGAGGGTGAGCTACTGATGATACATCAAGACGAATATGCTCACGTTAACAAAACTCTTTCATAGTACCTTTGGACAAGTTAGTGCCATTATCAGTTATGATACTGTCGGGAAAGCCAAAACAGAAAATCACCTTTTTAATGAATTGAACCGCCCTTGCCGCATCACACTTACTGGCCGGCTCTCCTTCAACCCACTTTGTGAATTTGTCAACCGCCACCAAGAGGTGGGTCTTTTATCCTTGGACCTTTTAAAAGGCCCAACCATGTCAAGCCCCCAAACTGCAAACGCCCAAGTAATTGGAATCATCCTCAATTCTTGAGCCGGCACATGAGCTCGTCGTGAAAATTTCTGGCAACCATCACAATTACTGACCAGATCCTCTGCATCAGCGTGAGCCGTCAACCAATAAAACCCATGACAAAAAGCTTTGGCCACAAGGGACTTTGACCCGGCATGATGACCATAATCTCCTTCATGAATCTCACGAAGAATCTCTTGGCTCTCCTCAGGAGAGACACAACGCTGAAACGCCCCAATGACGCTGCGATGGTGTAACTCGCCTTATACAATTGTCATTGACTTAGACCGTCGGGTTATCTGCCTGGCCAAAGTTTCATCCTCAGGTAAATCGCCCCGGGTCATATAAGCCAAATATGGTATCGTCCAATCTGGGATGACGTGAGGAGCTGCCACCAATTATGCTTCCGGGTCAGGAACAGCGAGATCTTCCTCTGTAGGAAACTTGACAAAAGGGTTATGTAGAATATCCAAGAAAGTGTTAGGTGGCACCGGCTTACACTGAGATCCCAACCGGCTTAAAGCATCAGCCGCCTCATTTTTCCTGCGCTCAATGTGTTCCACCTGATAACCCTTGAAATGTCCAGCAATGGCATCCACCTCGCGGTGATAAGCCGCCATAAGCGGGTCTTTGGAATCCCACTTGCCTAAAACTTGCTGAGCTACCAAGTCTGAGTCGCCAAAACATCTTGCTACATCTTGAGCTTGCGTTGGTTTTCCTTGAAGAGGAAGGGGTGATGCAGCAATAGTAGCGTAAGTATTTCCCTCGGTTTTTGAGAACCAAGGTATCAATCCAGTAGGAGGCTCCTCAAAAGTCCCACGCACCTACACAAACAAACAAGAACTCGCAACCAACGCAATAAAGGGGTTGTCAATCACTTCAAGGCCACTTGGGAAAGTGAGATCTGATAGAGATAATATGATAAGATAAATATTTTTGGTATTTTATGATATAGATTGGAAAAGTAAAGATGCAAAATAAAAGTAGATTGAAATCTTATATGATAACAGATAGACCCGGGGGCCATAGGTTTCAATAGTGGCTTCTCTCAAGATAGCAAAAGTATTACGGTGGGTGAACAAATTACTGTCGAGCAACTGATAGAAAAGAGAATAATTATGAGATTATCTTGTTGGGGAACGTTGCAGAAAATTAAAATTTTTCCTACGGTTTCACCAAGATCCATCTATGAATTCATCTAAGCAACGAGTCAAGGGAGAGAGTTTGCATCTACATACCACTTGTAGATCACGAGCGGAAGCTAGCCAAGGAGATGGTGATGATGGAGTCGTACTCGAACGTGATTCGGATCACCGATGTCCAAGTGCTGAACGGACAGCACCTCCGCGTTCAACACACGTACAGGACGGGAGACGTCTCCTCCTTCTTGATCCAGCAAGGGGGAAGGAGAGGTTGAGGAAGATAGCTCCACTGGCAGCACGACGGCGTGGTGATGGTGGAGAAGCAGTACTCCGACAGGGCTTCGCCAAGCACACAACGGAGGAGGAGAGGTGTTGGGGAGGGGAGGGCTGCGCCTTGGAGGGTGGTGCGGCTGCCCTCCCCTCACCCCTCTATTTTTAAGGGGAAGGGAGAAGGGGGCCGGCCCCTCTAGAACCCATCTAGGGGGGGCGGCGTGCAAGGGGAGAGGGGGAGAGGGTGGCTTCCCCCCCAAGCCAAGGGGGGCGCCCCCTCTAGGGTTCCCCCCTCAATCCTAGGCGCAAGGGCCCAAGGGAGGGGGTGTGCCCAGCCCACCAGGGCCTGGCTCCCTGCCCCATGCAGCCCATGTGGTCCCCCGGGAGGGGTGGCCCCTCCCGGTGGACCCCCGGAACCCTTCCGGTGGCCCCGGTACAATACCGGTATGACCCCGAAACTTCCTGGTGTCCGTTTGACAACTTCCCATATATAAATCTTTACCTCCGGACCCTTCCGGAGCTCCTCGTCACGTCCGGGATCCCATCCGGGACTCCGAACAACATTCGGTAGTCACATACTAGTCTTCCTAATAACCCTAGCGTCACCGAACCTTAAGTGTGTAGACCCTACGGGTTCGGGAGACATGCAGACATGACCGAGACGCTCTCAGGTCAATAACCAACAGCGGGATCTGGATACCCATGATGGCTCCCACATGCTCCTCGATGTTGTCATCGGATGAACCACGATGTCGGGGATTCGATCAAACCCTGTATACAATTCCCTTTGTCAATCGGTACGTTACTTGCCCGAGACTCGATCGTCGGTATCCCAATACCTTGTTCAGTCGCGTTACCGGCAAGTAACTTTACTCGTACCGTAATGCATGATCCCGTGTCCAACACCTTGGTCACATTGAGCTCATTATGATGATGCATTACCGAGTGGGCCCAGAGATACCTCTCCGTCATACGGAGTGACAAATCCCAGTCTCGATCCGTGTCAACCCAACAGATACTTTTGGAGATACCTGTAATGCACCTTCATAGTCACCCAGTTATGTTGTGACGTTTGATACACCCAAGGCACTCCTACGGTATCCGGGAGTTACACGATCTCATGGTCTAAGGAAGAGATACTTGACATTGGCAAAGCTCTAGCAAACGAACTAAACGACCTTTGTGCTATGCTTAGGATTGGGTCTTGTCCATCACATCATTCTCCTAATGATGTGATCCCGTTATCAACGACATCCAATGTCCATAGCCAGGAAATCATGACTATCTGTTGATCACAACGAGCTAGTCAACTAGAGGCTCACTAGGGACATATTGAGGTCTATGTATTCACACGTGTATTACGATTTCCGGATAATACAGTTATAGCATGAATCAAAGACAATTATCATGAACAATGAAATATAATAATACTTTTATTATTGCCTCTAGGGCATATTTCCAACAGTCTCCCACTTGCACTAGAGTCACCAATCTAGTTACATTGTGATGAATCGAACACCCATAGAGTTCTGGTGTTGATCATGTTTTGCACGCGAGAGAGGTTTAGTCAGCGGATCTGCGACATTCAGATCCGTGTGTACTTTGCAAATCTCTATGTCTCCATCTTGAACATTTTCATGGATGGAGTTGAAACGACGCTTGATGTGCCTGGTCTTCTTGTGAAACCTGGGCTCCTTGGCGAGGGCAATAGCTCCAGTGTTGTCACAGAAGAGTTTGATCGGCCCCGACGCATTGGGTATGACTCCTAGGTCGGTGATGAACTCCTTCACCCAAATCGCTTCATGTGCTGCCTCCGAGGCTGCCATGTACTCCGCTTCACACGTAGATCCCGCCACGACGCTCTGCTTGCAGCTGCACCAGCTTACTGCTCCACCATTCAACATATACACGTATCCGGTTTGTGACTTAGAGTCATCCAGATCTGAGTCGAAGCTAGCGTCGACGTAACCCTTTACGACGAGCTCTTCGTCTCCTCCATAAATGAGAAACATGTCCTTCGTCCTTTTCAGGTACTTCAGGATATTCTTGACCGCTGTCCAGTGTTCCTTGCCGGGATTACTTTGGTATCTTGCTACCAAACTTACGGCAAGGTTTACATCGGGTCTGGTACACAGCATGGCATACATAATAGATCCTATGGCTGAAGCATAGGGGATGACACTCATCTCTTCTTTATCTTTTGCCGTGGTCGGTGACTGAGCCGAGCTCAGTCTCACACCTTGTAACATAGGCAAGAACCCCTTCTTGGACTGATCCATTTGAACCTCTTCAAAATCTTATCAAGGTATGTGCTTTGTGAAAGACCTATGAGGCGTCTCGATCTATCTCTATAGATCTTGATGCCTAATATATAAGCAGCTTCTCCAAGGTCCTTCATTGAAAAACATTTGTTCAAGTAGGCCTTAATGCTGTCCAGAAATTCTATATTATTTCCCATCAAGAGTATGTCATCTACATATAATATGAGAAATGCTACAGAGCTCCCACTCACTTTCTTGTAAACGCAGGCTTCTCCATAAGTCTGCATAAACCCAAACGCTTTGATCATCTCATCAAAGCGAATGTTCCAACTCCGAGATGCTTGCACCAGTCCATAAATGGATCGCTGGAGCTTGCATACTTTGTTAGTGTTCCGAGGATCGACAAAACCTTCCGGCTGCATCATATACAGCTCTTCCTTAAGATGTCCGTTAAGGAATGCCGTTTTGACGTCCATCTGCCATATCTCATAATCATAGTATGCGGCAATTGCTAACATGATTCGGACGGACTTCAGCTTCGCTATGGGAGAGAAAGTCTCGTCGTAGTCAATCCCTTGAACTTGTCGATAACCCTTAGCGACAAGTCGAGCCTTATAAATGGTTACATTACCATCCGCGTCCGTCTTCTTCTGAAAAATCCATTTGTTTTCTATCGCTCGCCGATCATCGGGCAAGTCTGTCAAAGTCCATACTTTGTTTTCATACATGGATTCTATCTCGGATTTCATGGCTTCAAGCCATTTGTTGGAATCCGGGCCCGCCATCGCTTCTTCATAGTTCGAAGGTTCATTGTTGTCTAACAACATGATTTCCAGGACAGGGTTGCCGTACCACTCTGGTGCGGAACGTGTCCTTGTGGACCTACGAAGTTCAGTAGTAACTTGATCCGAAGTACCTTGATCATCATCATTGTTTTCCTCTTCAGTTGGTGTGGGCATCACAGGAACATTTTCCTGAGCTGCACCACTTTCCCGTTCGAGAGGTAGTACTTCATCGAGTTCTACTTTCCTCCCACTTACTTCTTTCGAGAGAAACTCTTTTTCCAGAAAGCATCCGTTCTTGGAAACAAAGATTTTGCCCTCGGATCTTAAGTAGAAGGTATACCCGACAGTTTCCTTAGGGTATCCTATGAAGACGCATTTTTCCGACTTGGGTTCGAGCTTTTCTGGTTGAAGTTTCTTGACATAAGCATCGCATCCCCAAACTTTTAGAAACGACAGCTTAGGTTTCTTTCCAAACCATAATTCATACGGTGTCGTCTCAACGGATTTAGACGGTGCCCTATTTAAAGTGAATGTAGCTGTCTCTAGAGCGTATCCCCAAAATGATAGCGGTAAATCAGTAAGAGACATCATAGACCGCACCATATCCAATAGAGTGCGATTACAACATTCGGACACACCGTTTCGTTGAGGTGTTCCAGGCGGCGTGAGTTGTGAAACGATTCCACATTTCCTTAAGTGTGTACCAAATTCGTGACTTAAGTATTCTCCTCCACGATCTGATCGTAAGAATTTTATCTTTTGTTCACGTTGATTCTCTACCTCATTCTGAAATTCCTTGAACTTTTCAAAGGTCTCAGACTTGTGTTTCATTAAGTAGACATACCCATATCTACTCAAGTCATCAGTGAGAGTGAGAACATAACGATATCCTCCGCGAGCCTCAACACTCATTGGACCGCACACATCGGTATGTATGATTTCCAACAAGTTGGTTGCTCGCTCCATTGTTCCGGAGAACGGAGTCTTGGTCATTTTGCCCAAGAGGCATGGTTCGCATGTGTCAAACGAGTCATAATCAAGAGACTCCAAAAGTCCATCAGCATGGAGCTTCTTCATGCGCTTGACACCAATGTGACCAAGGCGGCAGTGCCACAAATATGTGGGACTATCGTTATCAACTTTACATCTTTTGGCATCTACACTATGAACATGTGTAATAATACGCTCGAGATTCATTAGGAATAAACCATTGACCATCGGAGCATGACCATAAAACATATCTCTCATATAAATCGAACAACCATTATTCTCAGACTTAAATGAGTAGCCATCTCGAATTAAACGAGATCCAGATACAATGTTCATGCTCAAACTTGGCACTAAATAGCAATTATTAAGGTTCAAAACTAATCCCGTAGGTAAATGTAGAGGCAGCGTGCCGACGGCGATCACATTGACTCTGGAACCATTCCCGACGCGCATCGTCACCTCGTCCTTTGCCAGTCTCCGTTTATTCCGCAGCTCCTGCTGTGAGTTACAAATATGAGCAACAGCACCGGTATCAAATACCCAGGAGTTACTACGAGTACTGGTAAGGTACACATCAATCACATGTATATCAAATATACCTTTGGTGTTGCCGGCCTTCTTATCCGCTAAGTATTTGGGGCAGTTCCGCTTCCAGTGACCCTTCCCCTTGCAATAAAAGCACTCAGTCTCAGGCTTGGGTCCATTCTTTGACTTCTTCCCGGTAACTGGCTTACCAGGCGCGGCAACCTCCTTGCCGTCCTTCTTGAAGTTCTTCTTACCCTTGCCCTTCTTGAACTTAGTGGTCTTATTGACCATCAACACTTGATGTTCTTTCTTGATTTCAGCCTCTGCTGACTTCAGCATCGAGAACACTTCAGGAATGGTCTTTTCCATCCCCTGCATGTTGTAGTTCATCACAAAGCTCTTGTAGCTTGGTGGGAGCGACTGGAGGATTCTGTTAATGACCGCCTCATCTGGGAGGTTAATGTTCAGCTGGGTCATACGGTTGTGCAACCCAGACATCTTCAGGATGTGCTCACTGACAGAACTGTTTTCCTCCATCTTACAACTGTAGAACTTGTCGGAGACATCATATCTCTCGACCCGGGCATGAGCTTGGAAAACTAGATTCATCTCTTCGAACATCTCATATGCTCCGTGATGCTCAAAACGCTTTTGGAGCCCCGGTTCTAAGCTGTAAAGCATGCCGCACTGAACGAGGGAGTAATCATCAGCACGAGACTGCCAAGCATTCATAATGTCTTGGTTCTCTGGGACGGGAGCGTCACCTAGCGGTCCTTCTAGGACATATTGTTTCCTGGCAGCTATGAGGATGATCCTCAGGTTCCGGACCCAGTCCGTATAGTTGCTGCCATCATCTTTCAGCTTGGTTTTCTCTAGGAACGCATTGAAGTTCATGTTGACATGAGCGTTGGCCATTTGATCTACAAGACATATTTGCAAAGGTTTTAGACTAAGTTCATGATAATTAAGTTCTAATCAAATTATGAACTCCCACTCAGATTAGACATCCCTTTAGTCATCTAAGTGTTACACGATCCGAGTCGACTAGGCCGTGTCCGATCATCACGTGAGACGGACTAGTCATCGTCGGTGAACATTCTCATGTTGATCGTATCTTCCATACGACTCGTGTTCGACCTTTCGGTCTCCGTGTTCCGAGGCCATGTCTGCACATGCTAGGCTCGTCAAGTTAACCCTAAGTGTTTTCGCTGTGTAAAACTGTCTTACACCCGTTGTATGTGAACGTAAGAATCCATCACACCCGATCATCACGTGGTGCTTAGAAGCGACGAATTGTAGCAACGGTGCACAGTTAGGGGAGAACACTTCTTGAAATTTTTGTAAGGGATCATCTTATTTACTACCGTCGTCCTAAGTAAACAAGATGCATAAACATAATAAACATCACATGCAATTATATAGTTGTGACATGATATGGCCAATATCATATAGCTCCATTGATCTCCATCTTCGGGGCTCCATGATCATCTTGTCACCGGCTTGACACCATGATCTCCATCATCATGATCTCCATCATCGTGTCTGCTTGAAGTTGTCACGCCAACGACTACTTCTACTTCTATGACTAATGTTTAGCAATAAAGTAAAGCAGTTTACATGGCGTTATTCAATGACACGCAGGTCATACAAAAAATAAAGACAACTCCTATGGCTCCTGCCGGTTGTCATACTCATCGACATGCAAGTTGTGAATCCTATTACAAAGAACATGATCTCATACATCACAATTCATCATTCATCACAACTTCTGGCCATATCACATCACATGATCAATCGCTGCAAAAACAAGTTAGATGTCCTCTAATTGTTGTTGCATCTTTTACGTGGATGCAATTGGGTTCTAGCAAGAACGTTTTCTTACCTACGAATAACCACAACGTGATTTTGTCAACTTCTATTTACCCTTCATAAGGGCCCTTTTCATCGAATCCGCTCCAACTAAAGTGGGAGAGACAGACACCCGCCAGCCACCTTATGCAACTAGTGCATGTTAGTCGGTGGAACCGGTCTCACGTAAGCGTACGTGTAAGGTTGGTCCGGGCCGCTTCATCCCACAATACCGCCGAAGCAAGAAAAGACTAGTAGAGGCAAGTAAGATGACAAAATCCACGCCCACAACAAAATTGTGTTCTACTCGTGCAAAGAGAACTACGCATAGACCTAGCTCATGATGCCACTGCTGGGGAACGTTGCAGAAAATTAAAAATTTTCCTACGGTTTCACCAAGATCCATCTATGAGTTCATCTAAGCAACGAGTCAAGGGAGAGAGTTTGCATCTACATACCACTTGTAGATCACGAGCGGAAGCTAGCCAAGGAGATGGTGATGATGGAGTCGTACTCGAACGTGATTCGGATCACCGATGTCCAAGTGCTGAACGGACAACACCTCCGCGTTCAACACACGTACGGGACGGGAGACGTCTCCTCCTTCTTGATCTAGCAAGGGGGAAGGAGAGGTTGAGGAAGATAGCTCCACCGGCAGCACGACGGCATGGTGATGGTGGAGAAGCAGTACTCCGACAGGGCTTCGCCAAGCACACAACGGAGGAGGAGAGGTGTTGGGGAGGGGAGGGCTGCGCCTTGGAGGGTGGTGCGGCTGCCCTCCCCTCACCCCTCTATTTATAGGGGGAAGGGAGAAGGGGGCCGGCCCCTCTAGAACCCATCTAGGGGGGGGGGGCGGCGGCCAAGGGGAGAGGGGGAGAGGGTGGCTTGCCCCCCAAGCCAAGGGGGGCGCCCCCTCTAGGGTTCCCCCCTCAACCCTAGGTGCAAGGGCCCAAGGGAGGGGGTGCGCCCAGCCCACCAGGGGCTGGCTCCCTGCCCCACGCAGCCCATGTGGTCCCCCGGGAGGGGTGGCCCCTCCCGGTGGACCCCCGGAACCCTTCCGGTGGCCCCGGTACAATACCGGTATGACCCCGAAACTTCCCGGTGTCCGTTTGACAACTTCCCATATATAAATCTTTACCTCCGGACCTTTCCGGAGCTCCTCGTGACGTCCGGGATCCCATCCGAGACTCCGAACAACATTCGGTAGTCACATACTAGTCTTCCTAATAACCCTAGCATCACCGAACCTTAAGTGTGTAGACCCTACGGGTTCGGGAGACATGCAGACATGACCGAGATGCTCTCAGGTCAATAACCAACAGCGGGATCTGGGTACCCATGATGGCTCCCACATGCTCCTCGATGTTGTCATCGGATGAACCACGATGTCGAGGATTCGATCAAACCCTGTATACAATTCCCTTTGTCAATCGGTACGTTACTTGCCTGAGACTCGATCGTCGGTATCCCAATACCTTGTTCAGTCTCATTACCGGCAAGTCACTTTACTCGTACCGTAATGCATGATCCCGTGTCCAACACCTTGGTCACATTGAGCTCATTATGATGATGCATTACCGAGTGGGCCCAGAGATACCTCTCCGTCATACGGAGTGACAAATCCCAGTCTCGATCCGTGTCAACCCAACAGATACTTTCGGAGATACCTGTAATGCACCTTTATAGTCACCCAGTTACGTTGTGACGTTTGATACACCCAAGTCACTCCTACGGTATCCGGGAGTTACACGATCTCATGGTCTAAGGAAGAGATACTTGACATTGGCAAAGCTCTAGCAAACGAACTAAACGACCTTTGTGCTATGCTTAGGATTGGGTCTTGTCCATCACATCATTCCCCTAATGATGTGATCCCGTTATCAACGACATCCAATGTCCATAGCCAGGAAATCATGACTATCTATTGATCACAACGAGCTAGTCAACTAGAGGCTCACTAGGGACATATTGAGGTCTATGTATTCACACGTGTATTACGATTTCCGGATAATACAGTTATAGCATGAATAAAAGACAATTATCATGAACAATGAAATATAATAATACTTTTATTATTGCCTCTAGGGCATATTTACAACATATCTAGGCATGACCATGTATATAGGCATCATGCCCGTGATAGGTAGACCGACTCCCGCCTGCATCTACTACTATTACTCCACACATCGACCCCTATCCAGCATGCATCTAGATTATTAAGTTCATAAAGAACAGAATAACGCATTAAGAAAGATGACATGATGTAGAGGGATAAACTCATGAAATCTGATATAAACCCCATCTTTTTATCCTCGATGGCAACAATACAATACGTGCCTTGCTGCCACCGCTGTCACTAGGAAAGGACACCGCAAGATTGAACCCAAAGCCAAGCACTTCTCCCATTGCAAGAAAGATCAATCTAGTAGGCCAAACCAAACTGATAATTCGAAGAGACTTGCAAACATAACTTAATCACACATAAAAGAATTTAGAGGAGATTCAAATATTTCTCATAGATCAACTTGATCATAAACCCACAATTCATCGGATCTCGACAAACACACCGCAAAAAGAGTTACATCGTATAGATCTCCAAGAAGATCAAGGAGAACATGGTATTGAGATTCAAAGAGAGAGAAGAAGCCATCTAGCTAATAACTATGGACCCGAAGATCTACGCTAAAATACTCTCAACTCATCGGAGAGGCCTTGGAGATGATGTAGAGGCCCTCCATGATCGATTCCCCCTCCGGCAGAGCGCTGGTGAAGGCTCCAAGATGGGATTTCGGGGATACAGAAGGTTACGGTGGTGGAAATAGTTTTTCGTGGTCACTTCTGACCTTTTCGGGGTACATGGGTATATATAGGAGGAAGAAGTAGGTCGGTGGACACTCGAGGGGCCCATGAGGGTGGGGGGCGCGCCCATCTGTAGGGGGCGCACCGGGTACCCTCATGGCCGCCTCCCTTGTTTGTTGACTTCCACTTCAAGTCCTCTGGATCACGTTTGTTCCAAAAAGATTGCTCCCGAAGGTTTCATTTCGTTTGGAATCCGTTTGATATTCCTTTCCTTCGAAACACAGACATAGGCAAAAAAACAGCAATACGGGATGGGCCCTCCGGTTAGTAGGTTAGTCCCAAAAATGATATAAAATTGTAAAGTAAAGCCCATAAACATCCAAAACGGGTAATATGATAGCATGAAACAATCAAAAATTATAGATACGTTGGAGACGTATCAAGCATCCCCAAGCTTAATTCCTGCTCGTCCTCGAGTAGGTAAATGATAAAAACAGAATTTTTGATGTTGAATGCTACCTAGCATAATTCTCAATGTAATTTTCTTTATTGTGGTATGAATGTTCAGATCCAAATGATTCAAAATAAAAGTTCATATTGACATAAGAAATAGTAATACTTCAAGGATACTAATCAAAGTAATCATGTCTTCTCAAAATAACATGGCTAAAGAAAGTTCATCCCTACAAGATCATATAGTTAGGCTATGCTTCATTTTCGTGACACAAAAATGCCCCCATCTTGCACACCCCCGATGACAAGCCAAGCAATTGTTTCGTACTTAAATAATCTCAAACTTTTTCAACTTTCACGCAATACATGAGCGTGAGCCATGGATATAGCACTATGGGTGGAATAGAATATCATGATGGAGATTGTGTGGAGAAGACAAAAAAGGAGAAAGTCTCACATTAACGAGGATAATGAACGGGCTATGGAGATGCATATCAATTGATGTCAACATGAGGAGTAGGGATTGCCATGCAACGGATGCACTATAGCTATAAATGTATGAAAGCTCAATAAAAAGAAACTAGTGGGTGTGCATCCAACTTGCTTGCTCACGAAGACCTAGGGCATTTTGAGGAAGCCCGTCGTAGGAATATACAAGCCAAGTTCTATAATGAAAAATTCCCACTAGTATATGAAGGTGACAACATAAAAGACTTTCTTATATGAAGAACATGGTGCTACTTTGAAGCACAAGTGTGGAAAAAGATAGTAACATTGCCCCCTTTTTTATTTTCTTTTTTTCTTTTTTCTTTTTCTTTTTTTGGGCCTTTATTTTTTTATTTTTGGCCTTTTTTGGCCTTTCTATCTTTTTTTGGCCTTTCTTTTTTTTATTTGGGGTCAATGCTCTAATAATGATGATCATCACACTTCTATTTATTTACAACTCATAAATTACAACCCAAAACTAGAACAAGATATGACTCTATATGAATGCCTCCGGTGGTGTGCCGGGATGGGCAATGAATCAAGAGTGACATGTATGAAAAATTATGCATGGTGGCTTTGCCACAAATACTAGGTCAACTACATGATCATGCAAGGCAATATGACAATAATGATGTGTGTCATGATGATGAACGGAATGGTGGAAAGTTGCATGGCAATATATCTCGGAATGGCTATGGAAATGCCATAATACGTAGGTATGGTGGCTGTTTTGAGGAAGATATAAGGAGGCTTATGTGTGATAGAGCGTATCATATCACGGGGTATGGATGCACCGGCAAAGTTTGCACCAACTCTCAAGGTGAGGAAGGGCAATGCACGGTACTGAAGAGGCTAGCAATGATGAAAGGGTGAGAGTGCGTATAATCCATGGACTCAACATTAGTCATAAAGAACTCATATACTTATTGCAAAAATCTACAAGTCATCAAAAACCAAGCACTAAGCGCATGGGATAGTTTGGTAGGAAAAGACCATCGCTCGTCCCCGACCGCCACTCATAAGGATGCACAATCTAAGAACACCTCATGTTTCAAATTTGTTACACAACTTTTACCATACGTGCATGCTACGGGACTTGCTAACTTCAACACAAGCATTCTTTAAATTCATAATAACCCAACTAGCATGACTCTAATATCACTACCTCCATATCTCAAAACAATCATCAAGTATCAAATTGATCATAGCATCCAATTCACCTCCTATGATAGTTTCTATTATACCCAACTTGGATGCCCACCATTCTAGGACCAATTTTATAACCATAGAAAATACCATGCTCTTCTAAGAGACTCTCAAAATAATATAAGTGAAGCATGAGAGATTAACAATTTCTACAAAATTAAGCCACCGCCATGCTCTAAAAGATATAAGTGAAGCACTAGAGCAAAAACTATCTAGCTCAAAAGATATAAGTGAAGCACATAGAGTATTCTAATAAATTCCAATCAAGTGGGTTTCTCCCAAAAGGTGTGTACAGCAAGGATGGTTGTGGTAAACTAAAAAGCAAAGACTAATATCATACAAGATGCTCCAAGCAAAATACATATCATGTGGCGAATAAAAATATAGCTCCAAGTAAAGTTATCGATAGAAGAAGACGAAAGAGGGGATGCGTTTCGGGGCATCCCCAAGCTTAGGCTTTTTACTACTCTTGAATATATTGGGGTGACATGGGCATCCCCAAGCTTAGGCTCTTGACACTCCTTATTTCATAATCCATCAAATCTTTACCCAAAACTTGAAAACTTCACAACACAAAACTCAACAGGAAATCTCATAAGCTCCGTTAGTGCAAGAAAGGAAAACCACCACATAAGGTACTATAATAAACTCATTCTTTATTTATATTGTTGTTAAACCTACTGCATTCCAACTTATCTACGGTTCATACCCCTACATACTAGCCATAGATGCATCAAAATAAGCAAACAACACACGAGAAGCAGAATCTGTCAAAAACAGAACAGTCTGTAGCAATCTATAACTCCCGAATACTTCTGGAACTCTAACAATCCTACCAAAATAGGAAGTCCTGGTAAATTTGTCTATTGATCTACAGCAAAATGAATCAATGCAAAATCACGTTTCTGTGAATTAATAAAATTATTTTCGTGCGCCCAAAGTTTCTGTTTTTTTTCAGCAGAATCAAATTAACTATCACCATAGGTTATCCTATAGGTTCTACTTGGCACAAACACTAATTAAAACAACAAAAACACATCTAAACAGAAGGTAGATGCAAAATTTATTACTAAACAGAAGAAAAATCAAAAAATAAAATAAAATTGGGTTGCCTCCCAACTAGCGCTATTGTTTAACGCCCCAAGCTAGGCATAAAAGCGAGGATAGATCTAAGTAGTGCCATCTTTGGCACTCAATTCATAAGTAGCTCGCATGATGGATTCATAAGTTAATTTGAATTTCTTTCTTGGAAAGTGCTCCATGCCTTTCCTTAATGGGAATTGGAATCTAATATTGCCTTCCTTCTTATCAATAATCGCACCAATCGTTCTAAGGAAAGGTCTACCAAGATTGCAATATATATCAAGAACGACAAAATCTACGGGCACCAAATTCATATTTGCAATAATAAGAACATCATTGATCCTTCCCATAGGATTTTTAATGGTGGAACCCACAAGGTGCAAATTTAAAGAGCAATCATCAAGATCATGGAAACCTAGAATATCACATAAAGTTTTTGGAATCGTGGAAACACTAGCAACCAAATCACACAAAGCATAACACTCGTGATCTTTAATTTTAATCTTTATAGTAGGTTCCCACTCACCATTAAGTTTTCTAGGTATAGAAACTTCCAAATTAAGTTTTTCATCATAAGATTGCATCAAGGTATCAACAATATGTTTGGTAAAAGCTTTATTTTGACTATAAGCGTGAGGAGAATTCAAAACGGATTGCAACAAGGAAATACAACCTTCTAAAGAACAATTATCATAATTAAATTCCTTGAAATCCAAGATAGTGGGTTCAATGCTATTTAAAGTCTTGACCTCTCCAATCCCACTTTTACCAAATTTAGCATCAAGATCTAAGAACACAGAATCATTGGAACGCCTTTTAACGAAAGTTGACTCATCTCCAATCCCATCATTATTAAGATTCATATTCCAAATCAAAGATTTAATAGGGGACACATCAATAACTTTTAGATCTTCATCATTATTTTCATGGAGACTAGAAGAACACGCCTTTACAAAGCAATCTTTCTTAGCACGCAATCGAGTGGTTCTTTCTTTGCACTCATCAATGGAAATTCCCATAGCTTTGAGAGACTCATTGATATCATGCTTAGGAGGAGTAGATCTAAGTTTCAAAGAATCAACATCAATCAAAAGTCTATCAACGTTCCTAGCCAAATCATCAACTTTAAGCAATTTTCCTTCAAGCAAGGCATTAAAATTCTTTTAAGAGATCATAAATTCTTTAATGCTATTATCAAAATCAGAGGGCAAATTATTAAAATTACCATAAGAATTATTGTAGGAATTTCCATAATTATTAGAGGAATTACTAGGGAACGGTCTAGGATTAAAGTTTCCTCTATAAGCATTGTTACCAAAATTATTCCTACCAACAAAATTCACATCCATAGGTTCATTATTATTCTCAATCAAAGTAGACAAAGGCACATCATTGGGATCAATAGAAGCACTCTTAGTAGAAAACAATTTCATAAGTTCATCCATCTTTCCACTCAAAACATTAATTTCTTCTATAGCATGCACTTTCTTACTAGTAGATCTTTCGGTGTGCCATTGAGAATAATTAGCCAAAATGTTATCAAGGAGTTTAGTAGCTTCTCCTAAAGTGATTTCCATAAACGTGCCTCCCGCGGCCGAATCTAAAAGATTTCTAGAAGCAAAATTCAGTCCGGCATAAAATTTTTGTATGATCATCCATAAATTCAGACCATGAGTAGGGCAATTGCAAATCATCAATTTCATTCTTTCCCAAGATTGGGCAACATGCGCATGATCAAGTTGTTTGAAATTCAACATATCGTTCCCAAGAGTGATGATCTTAGCGGGAGGAAAATACTTAGAGATAAAAGCATCTTTGCACTTATTCCATGAATCAATACTATTCTTAGGCAAAGACGAAAACCAAACTTTAGCACGATCTCTAAGTGAAAACGGAAATAACTTCAATTTAACAATATCATTATCCGTATCTTTCTTCTTTTGCATCTCACACAAATCAACAAAGTTGTTTAGATGGGTAGCGGCATCTTCACTAGGAAGGTCGGAGAATTGATCTTTCATAACAAGATTCAGCAAAGCAGCATTGACTTCACAAGACTCAACATCATTAAGAGGAGCAATCGGAGTACTAAGGAAATCATTATTATTGGTATTGGAAAAATCACATAATTTGGTATTGTCTTGCGCCATTGCGGCAAGCAATCCAACACACAAGCAAACAAAAGGCAAGCGAACAAGAGAGGAGATTGGGAAAGAGAGGGCGAATAAAACGGCAAGGGTGAAGTGGGGGAGAGGAAAACGAGAGGCAAATGGCAAATAATGTAATGTGAGGGAGATGAGTTTGGGATGGATACTTGGTATGTCTTGACTTGAGCGAAGACCTCCCCGACAACGGCACCAGAAATCCTTCTTACTACGTCTTGAGCTTGCGTTGGTTTTCCTTGAAGAGGAAAGGGTGATGCAGCAATAGTAGCGTAAGTATTTCCCTCGGTTTTTGAGAACCAAGGTATCAATCCAATAGGAGGCTCCTCAAAAGTCCCACGCACCTACACAAACAAACAAGAACTCGCAACCAACGCAATAAAGGGGTTGTCAATCCCTTCAAGGCCACTTGCGAAAGTGAGGTCTGATAGAGATAATATGATAAGATAAATATTTTTGGTATTTTATGATATAGATTGGAAAAGTAAAGATGCAAAATAAAAGTAGATTGAAAATATGATAAGAGATAGACCCGGGGGCCATAGGTTTCACTAGTGGCTTCTCTCAAGATAGCATAAGTATTAGGGTGGGTGGACTAATTACTGTCGAGCAATTGATAGAAAAGCGAATAATTATGAGATTATCTAGGCATGATCATGTATATAGGCATCACGTTCGCGACAAGTAGACCGACTCCTGCCTGCATCTACTACTATTACTCTACACATCGACCGCTATCCAGCATGCATCTAGAGTTTTAAGTTCATAAAGAACAGAATAACGCATTAAGAAAGATGACATGATGTAGAGGGATAAACTCATGCAATATGATATAAACCCCATCTTTTTATCCTCGATGGCAACAATAGAATACGTGCCTTGCTTCCCCTGCTGTCACTGGGAAAGGACACCACAAGATTGAACCCAAAGCTAAGCACTTCTCCCATTGCAAGAAAGATCAATCTAGTAGGCCAAACCAAACTGATAATTCGAAGAGACTTGCAAAGATAACTTAATCACACATAAAAGAATTCAGAGGAGATTCAAATATTTCTCATAGATAAACTTGATCATAAACCCACAATTCATCGGATCTCGACAAACACACCGCAAAAAGAGTTACATCGAATAGATCTCCAAGAAGATCAAGGAGAACATGGTATTGAGATTCAAAGAGAGAGAAGAAGCCATCTAGCTAATAACTATGGACCAGAAGGTCTGTGGTAAACTACTCACAACTCATCAGAGAGGCCTTGGAGATGATGTAGAGGCCCTCCGTGATCGATTCCCCCTCCGGCAGAGCGCCGACGAAGGCTCCAAGATGGGATCTCGCGGATATAGAAAGTTACGGCGGTGGAAATAGTTTTTCATGGTCGCTTCTGATGTTTTCGGGGTACATGGGTATACAATAGGAGGAAGAAGTAGGTCGGTGGACGCTCGAGGGGTCCACGAGGGTGGGGGGCGCGCCGAGCACCCTCGTGGCCGCCTCCCTTGTTTCTTGACTTCCACTCCAAGTCCTCTGGATCACGTTTGTTCCAAAAAGATCGCTCCCGAAGGTTTCATTCTGTTTGGACTCCGTTTGATATTCCTTTTCTTCGAAACACTGAAATAGGCAAAAAAAACAGCAATACGGGCTGGGCCTCCGGTTAGTAGGTTAGTCCCAAAAATGATATAGAAGTGTAAAGTAAAGCCCATAAACATCCAAAATGGGTAATATAATAGCACGGAACCAACAAAAATTATAGATATGTTGAAGACGTATGACATCTCGACCGTCTTAAGTTCATCTCCTTAGCCATCCGAAGACCATGGAGCAAGGCCTCGTACTCAGCTGCATTGTTAGTATAGGGAAACATCAACCTTATGACATAACAAAACTTGTCACCTCAAGGGGAAGCTAAGACAACTCCAGCCCCCGAGCCTTCCAACTGCCTGGACCCATCAAAGTGAATAGTCCAATATGTGTTATCTGGCTTCTCTTCGGGCATCTTCAGCTCTGTCAAGTCGTTGCTGAAATCCACTAGTGCTTGAGATTTGATAGCAGTGCATGGCACATACTTCAAACCATGAGGCCCAAGTTCAATGGCCCACTTGGCGACTCGTCCTATGGCTTCTCTGTTTTGAATAATATCTCCTAACGGAGCAGAACTGACCACAGTGATGGGGTGACCCAGAAAATACTGCTTAAGCTTCTGGCTGGCCATGAACACCCCATAAACGAGCTTCTGCCAATGTGGATATCTCTGCTTGGAATCAATAAGCACTTCACTAATGTAGTAAACCGGCCATTGAACCATATATTCCTTGTCAGCCTCCTTCCACTCCACCACAATGGCCACACTGACAGCATGGGTGTTGGCAGCCACATATAACAATAATGGCTTCTTATCAATGGGAGCAGCAAGAACTAGCGGCTCAGCTAGCTGCCTCTTCAAGTCCTCAAGCGCGTCGTTAGCAGCATCACTCCAGACGAAGTTATCAGTTTTCTTCATCATCTGATACAGTGGTATAGCCTTCTCTCCCAACCGGCTTATGAACCAGCTTAAGGCAGCAATACGACCCGCCAGACGCTAAACATCATTAATACACGCCGGCTTAGCTAGGGAGGTGATGGCTGATGTCTACTACACAACCTTCTTCTTGTAGACGTTGTTGGGCCTCCAAGTGCAGAGGTTTGTAGGACAATAGAAAATTTCCCTCAAGTGGATGACCTAAGATTTATGAATCCGTGGGAGGCATAGGATGAAGATGGTCTCTCTCAAACAACCCTGCAACCAAATAACAAAGAGTCTCTTGTGTCCCCAACACACCCAATACAATGGAAAATTGCATAGGTGCACTAGTTCGGTGAACATATGGTGATACAAGTGCAATATGGATGGTAGATATAGGTTTTTGTAATCTGAAAATATAAAAACAGCAAGGTAACAAGTGGTAAAAGTGAGCGTAAATGGTATTGCAATGCTAGGAAATAAGGCCTAGGGTTCATACTTTCACTAGTGCAAGTTCTCTCAACAATAATAACATAATTGGATCATATAACTATCCCTCAACATGCAACAAAGAGTCACTCCGAAGTCACTAATAGCGGAGAACAAACGAAGAGATTATTGTAGGGTATGAAACCACCTCAAAGTTATCCTTTCTGATCGATCTATTCAAGAGTCCGTAGTAAAATAACAAGAAGCTATTCTTTTCGTTCGATCTATCATAGAGTTTGTGCTAGAATAACACCTTAAGACACAAATCAACCAAAACCCTAATGTCACCTAGATACTCCAATGTCACTTCAAGTATCCGTGGGCATGATTATACGATATGCATCACACAATCTTAGATTCATCTATTCAACCAAAACAAAGAACTTCAAAGAGTGCCCCAAAGTTTCTACCGGAGAATCAAGACGAAAACGTGTGCCAACCCCTATGCATAGATTCCCATGGTCACAGAACTCGCAAGTTGATCACCAAAACATACATCAAGTGAATCAATAGAATACCCCATTGTCACCACGGGTATCCCAGGCGAGACATACATCAAGTGTTCTCAAATCCTTAAAGACTGAATCTGATAAGATAACTTCAAAGGGAAAACTCAATTCATCACAAGAGATTAGAGGGGGAGAAACATCATAAGATCCAACTATAATAGCAAAGCTCGTGATACATCAAGATCGTACCACCTCAAGAACACGAGAGAGAGAGAGAGAGAGAGAGAGCAAACACATAGCTACTGGTACATATCCGCAACCCCTAGGGTGAGCTACTCCCTCCTCGTCATGGAGAGTACCGGGATGATGAAGATAGCCACCAGTGAGGGATCCCCACTCCGGCAGGGTGCCGGAACAGGGTCCTGATTGGTTTTTGGGGGCTACAGAGGCTTGCGGCGGTGGAACTCCCGGTCTATTATGCTCCTCGATGTTTTTAGGGTATATGGACATATATAGGCGAAAGAAGTCAGTCAGGGGAGCCACGAGGGGCCCACGAGGGTGGGGCGCGCCCAGGGGGTAGGGCGCGCCTCCCTGCCTCAAGGCCACCTCGAAGCTTCCCTGACTTCCACTCCAAGTCTCTTGGATTGCTTCCGTTCAAAAAATAGCTCTCCCGAAGGTTTCATTCTGTTTGGACTTCGTCTGATATTCCTTTTCTTCGAAACACTAAAATAGGCAAGAAAACACCAATTTGGGTTGGGCCTCCGATTAATAGGTTAATCCAAAAATAATATAAAAGTGCTTAGTAAAGCCCATAAACATCCAAAACAGATAATATAATCGCATGAATACTTCATAAATTATAGATACATTGGAGACGTATCAGCATCCCCAAGCTTAATTCCTGCTCGTCCTCGAGTAGGTAAATGATAAAAGAAAGAATTTATGAAGTGTGAATGCTAGCAGGTGCATAAGTTTGATCAATGATAATTTCAATCACCTTTTCTAGCATCATTGTATGTCATAACAGTAGCTCATCTCATAAAACTTCTCATGATCAAGTAGCAAGCTATTCAAACGTTAAAGCATAGACCATAAACTTTCTTGAAAACTAGCAAACTATGTTCCGAGTCATCAAACAATTGCAATTCATCTTATTTTCAGGAAGGGTCTATGTCAGAGCTTTGATTTAGCAAATCCCACATACTCAACTATAAAATAGTCTTCCATGATTGCTACCACTCAAAGCATATTTTTAGAACAAATAGCATCCATCAAACACAGAGAAAGATAGGGGCTTAATGTTTTGCCTCCCAACACTAGAAAAAAAGACACATCCGTGACATTTTGGGCCGAACGAAAAAAAATTATGTCATACATATGACACTTCTATGATGATAATTGTGACAAAACCCGGTATCATCATAGATGTGGTGGGCTCCTACTTCTATGACAAAAAATCATGATAGAAAATGGGCTTTTCGTCCTGGGCGGGCCGGAGACGCAGCTACATGGCATTCTTTGGGCCGTCCATGACAGACAAAACCGTGGTAGAAGCGAGGGGGAGGAAAATTTCGGGGAGTTGCCGGTTACGGTGGGAGGTCGGGGGCCGAGCGGTGCACGTTTCTCTCGTACACGTACGCGCGTGTGTGCGAGGCGTTGGCTCTAACTGAACCCGATCGAGGCGTTGGGCTCTAACTGAACCCGAGCGATTGCACTGCAGGCTACGCATTACTGAACCCGAGCGATCGATCGATGGCTGTTAACTGAACTCGATCGAGCGATTCCTTCGCTACTGCTGCTAACTCAAGCCGATCGATTGGATGAACGGTGAGCGTTGCGGGGGGGTGGATGAATAGTGAGCGGTGGTGTTGCCTCTGGATGAACAGGACCCCGTGGTGTGGAGGGCTGGATGAATAGTAGATGGTGGAGGGGTGGCCGTGGAGGGGTGGTTGAACAGGACCCCGTGGTGTGGAGGGCTGGATGAACAGTAGACGGTGGAGGGGTGGTTGAACAGTAGCCTGTGGAGTAGCGCGCGGTGGAGGCTGGATGAACAGGAGCCCGTGGAGGCGGGAGGAGGTCGACGGTAGCCCGTGGAGGGTGGAGGAGGTCGACGGTGGAGATGAACAGTATCCCATGAAGTCCCGTTTTGCGGTACGCCACACCCCTCCAGATGAACAGGACCCCCGTTTCGACCGTGGCGCTCCAACACAAGTCCGTTTCGTCCGTTTTGCGGTACACCACACCCCTCCCGATCAACAGGACCCCCGTTTCGACCGTAGTGCTCCAACACAAGTCCGTTTCATCCGTTTTGCGGTACGCCACACCCCTCCCGATCAACAGGACCCCTATTTCGACTGTAGGAGGTACGTTTCCTCCGTTCTGCGGTACGCCAGGCCTCGTTTCCATCGCCTATTCCATCCAAGACGGTTGGCTCTCACGCGTTCCATTGCCTCCCGATGAACACGACGCATTCCATTGCCTCCCAATGAACACGACACATTCTGTTGCCTCCCCATGAACACGATGCATTTCGTTGCCTTCCCATGAACACGACGCATTTCGTTGCCTCCCCATGAACACGACGACGACGCTGTTTCTCCGTTCTGACCCAGCCATATACGTATGCGCGAGTAGGCGTTCGAGACCCTACTCGTATGTACGTACGTGGTCGTATTTTCTTTCTTGCACCCTGGCTGCTGTAGGTACGTGTACATGCTACGTGCGCGCCTATACTACGACACGTGCGCGCCTCTACATCCACCAGTATATATGTACGTACACGTTCGCGACCAGAATGACAACGCTACGTACGCTTCGACCAGGTGGGTCCCGACTGTCAGGCACTTCCTTGCCTGCGAAGATGTAGCTGGTGGGTCCCAGCAGTCAGGGGGCGAATCATTTTTTTTTGCCCGGACGCACTTCCTTGCGTGCGAAGATGTAGCTGGTGGGTCCTAGCAGTCAGGGGGGCGAATCGTTTTTTCCGGACGCACTTCCTTGCATGCGAAGATGTAGCTGGTGGGTCCCAGCAGACATGGGGAAACGTTTTTTTTGCGAAATACGGTGGCCCGTCCGGTGGGTCCCCGCTGTCAGGTGGAGGAATAATTATTTTGCGCGTAATAAGGAGGCACTTCCTTGCTGCAGCCGTGGACCCAGCTGTCAGCCTCTCCAAGTACAGTCCACGTCCGATGGAAGCCATTCCTTGACCACGTTGACCACGCCGCGCCGAGAGCATCAGGGTGGTGGACGACGGCGGGCCTAGGAAGGGGACGACGCGGAGCCGGGGAAGACGCGACAGTGGATGCCCACGCGTAGAGGAGTATGAGGGTTCACTCATTTGGCTGCGGTGTGATGCTGCCGACGCCACAGAATAATAGGGGGTGTGGGTGTGTAGAGGGATGGCCTAGCCAGCGGTGGGAGTAGTAGGGGGCGGTGAGGCCTCCGCGGCATCACAGCTGGACACGAGCAGCAGGAGCAGGCGGCACGACCGGCACTGCTTTGGGCGGCTGGAGCAAGAACACCAGAGGTTGAAGAAGCACTACGGCCGTTGGATGGACATCGTACGGTCACTAGAGCTAGAATCGTTCATATATTGACTAAAGTTGACAAAAGGCCTCCGTCCCAATCAACTTAGTAGGCCCACAAGTCATCCTCCCACCAAGGTGTGTCCCAGCTAGCAGGGGGTATTCATTTTTTTGTGCGTAATAAGGAGGCACTTACGGTGGGTCCGAGCTGACAGCGGGGGGAACGTTTTTTTCGCGAAATGCGGTGGCCCGTCCTGTGGGTCCCAGAAGTCAGGGGGAAACATTTTTTCGCGAAATACTGGTGGCCTGTCTAGTGGGTCCCTGCCGTCAGGTGGAGGAATAATTATTTCCCGCGTAATAAGGAGGCACTTCCTTGCGGCTGCCGTGGACCCAGCTGTCAGCCTCTCCACGTACAGTACTCTTCCGATGGAAGTCGTCGTTGACCACATTGACCACGCTGCGCCGAGAGCACCACAGCGGTGGACGACGGCGAGGCCTAGGAAGGGGACGACACGGAGCCGGGGAAGACGCGTCAGTGGAAGCTCGCGCGGAGAGGAGTATGAGGGTCCACCGGTTCAGCTGCGGTGTGAGGCTGCCATCGCCGCAGAATAACAGGTGGTGTGGGTGAATAGAGGGATGCCCTGGCCAGCGGTGGGAGTAGTAGGGGGCACTGAGGCCTGCGCGGCAGCACAGCCGGCCACGGGAGGCGGGAGCAAGCGGTCCCGCGGGCACTGCTTTGGCGGCTGGAGCAAGAAGATCAGAGATTGAAGAAACACGACGGTCGTTGGATTGACATCCAACAGTTACGTCTGCTAGAATCGTTTGTTGACATATATAATAACTAAAAAATCTTGCATACGCGTCAACTAAATAGGCCCACAAGTCAGACCACTCCCTCTTTTTTTTAATAATTTATATATAGCTCATGGCAACTTCTTATGCAATTTATTGCAGTCTTTTTTTTGGTTGGCCAAGGCCAATTTCGCATATTTCTGTGGGTTCCAAACTATTTTTAATACCGAAATGTCGAGCCAGATTTAAAGTACTTTGAAGATATATTTAAATTAGGTTAGTGCCCAGTGAAATAGGAATCTGAAAATGTGAAAAAAAAATCAGAAATTATAAAGTAATTGCCAATTTGTCATCTGTTTTTATATTTACAAGCCATTTCATATTACTTTCAAGATTTGCAGGCATCTTGAAAGAGTTGCGGCCCATCAGGGCGTAGAAAAATAAGTAGGCCTGGATTGGGTATTCTTCAGAAAAAATAAACTGGGCTCATTTTCACAAAGAAAAAATAGCTGGGTTGGTCACATGGTGAACATAAAATATAAGCCTGGGCTAGACGGGCCACAGCCCAGTTCAGACCCTGCTTTGTCTCAACAATACCAAACAAAAAATACTGCTCGAGTAGCTACGTCCCAGGTGTCAGCCTATCTTGTGATGTTCTCTATTGACTATATACGCTCACAATGTCGTGGGTCCCAGATGTCAGGAAAACACTAGGAGGAAGCATTTTATTTTTCCACACGCTGACGTGGTGGGCCCCTACTGTCATCCTCTCCATGTACTTCTGCTGATTCCTGTTCTTTGTTGACCATGTTGACAACGCGAGAGGGTGGCGCCACGTCGAGCACACCAAAGCGCGTGGAGGACGTCGGCGTTAACGATTTAGGAGACGGTGGGGCGGCGATGCGTGCGCTGAGGCGCAGCCAGCCGTGGGAAGCGGAAGCAGGCGGCCCCACCGGCGCTGGTTTGGTTTTGGCGGCTGGAAGAAGATAGGACTGAAGAAACACGACAGACTGTAAAAGTAGCAGGAGTACTCAACAACCTTAACTGAAACCAGCAGGGGCACTTAACAACCAAAGCTGAAAGCAGTATGAGTACTTATACAGGTTCAACCGTACAAAGCACGCCTCGAACAATGCTACTTTGCCTACAGTTAACCAAGGGTGAGGCCGCCAAGCCCCAGGACAAGGCCCAGGCGCCACCTCGCGCATCCACAACCTTCTGAAAGTGGCTTCATCTCGCAACATGGTCAATAAATAGGATATTCGCTTTAGAGCCATGGAAAAGCATGAACAAAATCTTCTGTCTTATTCTCCAAGATGGACGGGCCTTCATTATTTGAGACCACCCATGAATAAGTATCTTTTCACCTCCAAGGGGAATTGAGTAGGTCGACATAAACATCATGTTGTGAACAAGCGCAAGTCTGACCCGACCATGGTCAGGCATCTGTATAGGAACAATAGAACTCGGCATTTCCGGTTTCAAGAAGATCACAGCTGTAAAACTGTGTATAAGCAATAGTTATGAACAACATATATAACAGAAAACAGCTCGTACCATAAGTTTCTCTACACGGTTGCACCTATTCAACTAGTGCAGCAGTGGCACACATATCCCACGTGGCTTTCAACCATTGAAACGCCCCACAAGGACCTCAACACGATCAATAAAGTGTAGGAACTTGTGAATATCAATCCAGTCAACTTCAGTGCCATTAGTAATAGCCGAGTTATTACAGAGTAACAAACGAGCAGACTGTTTATCTCTGAAAAAACCTACACGTGCCACCAATTATAAGAAAATATAAGTTAGAAATAGCATCTTCGTGAGAGATTTGTTGCTACTTCTAAAGTTAAATTGTGATTAGTTAGACAGAATAGGTGGATTAAGAAGTAATCGAGGCAACAAGCAAGAACCAGATACAAAACTAACATGGATGAACAATTGGAACGACGTCGAGGTGGAAGATCACAGTGAAGATGAGACCAGGTTCTGCTATTTCCATCAACATTCGTGCTCCAACTTTCAGTCCGTAACACTTGAGAAAGTTTATCCAAGTTCGGCCATAAAAAAGTAGTGATCTTCTTGGTTCATGAACCCAACTCGGAAGTAATATCCATGGCTTGTCTTCACTGTGACCATTAAACTAGTGTATTCAGTTATGGTAAGGCCAAGCATCTTGAATACATGTGTTCTGGCAGAGCAAATAATACACTGCAGGAACAATAATAAGAGAACACAACATGTTCAAAAAAACCCCACCCTCCCGGATAGAAAAGAGGATTCTAGGAACATATTGTGCGCGTTTCAAAATGCTGTGTTAGGATGAGAAGGAACAAGTGTGGCGTCTCGCCGAGGGCGCAGAAATCTGTAGGGTACTCGCACTTTCGGCACTGCAATTGAAACACATTAGATTCAGTACGAAGAAAAATGCATCAACGGTGGCGGCTGCCATCCTAGGATTACCTGCGACCAAGGGACTTGGATTTATCGGGGATGGATGAAGAATTCATACCTGGTTCTCCATGATAAAACCCTATGCAATCGCCGAGCGAGGGTTTTCTCTAAACAAGCAGATGAGGGAGAAGGGGATTCAGGCCCAGTGAAATATTGTTGCGTCGTCCGTCTAGCTTACTGCTAAAGCTGGAAAGGGGGGGTTGTGATTTGACGGCTCATTGGGCATTACTGCGGCGCTACAACCGGGGTGTGTCTACCGTGAAGTTGTGCACTCTAATTTGTGCATATGGCACGTGGACCCCGTTGCCGGTTGCCCCACATATCAGCGAAAGGAAGTAGAAAGACAGGAGTAACTAGTTACACATAAATATATTTTTTGACAGAGAGATACTCCCTCTGTAAAGAAATATACAAATATTTTATATCATAGGCTCACCTTGCCGAGAAATATACTCCCTCCGCAACGCATGGGCTTTATGGGGGTTCAACTTTTTTATGGGGGTTTAGCTGAGAATATAATACTCAGATAGGCTCACGGTTCTGGACTTTGGGCCGCAGGCCGACCCTGCATGTTTGGGGGCCCATGTGTTCTACCTCAGTGCTTTTCATATTGCAAGCGATCGGTACGGCACTGGTTTTAGATGTTGTCGCAAGGCAAATACACAAAATTGAATAAAGCACGGCAGCTGTTGGAATGAAATTGAACGACAGTTCCTAACCAGCAATCAGAGTTGCTATTCTATCAACGATATACCATGTGATAAATAATACTGTCGTACTACTTATACACACAGGACACTTGTTTCACCATGCCAGATTATTACATCAAAATCTCTCGGAGGATAGATCAGTTCGGCAGTTGCGTGCTGCTACTGAAGAATTTCAAAGTTGATTTGGACCAGCTCTCCTTGCCGAGAAAGTTCGATTTTGACATCATCCCCTACCGCAAGATATGATTTAGATTTGAACCTTAACCATCCTTTAGCATCAATCATCATGCGACCATCCTTTGTACTTACGGTATATTGAGCAGGTTCATTCACACCAAGGTTGCGCATGGTAAGAGAAACTTGGTCGCGGTCGCCCGGATTGTTGAATGACTCCCTCATTGCTCTAGGAATTCTCTGTTTGCAAACAAGAAGACATACCCAAACATTTAGATCAACATAGTGAATCATGTGAAACAACATGGAAAGAAAAAAGAATGAAGCACTTGGGCGGCCAATGCTTACCAAGAAGGTGGACATGTCGGTTTTTGTAAGGACTTTGGTATATGAAGTGCAAACTGCAGCCCAGTCTGTTGCCGGTGCAACTGCACGGGCCGGAGCAGATGCAAGTGCAAGTGTTGGTGCAGGTGCCGAAGCCGCCGCTGCTGCTGCCGGAGATGGTGCGCCTTGTAGAGCTGGTGCCGGTGTCGGAGCAGGTGCCGGTGTCGATGCCCGATCCTCCGGTAGATCAGACTGATCCGCTAACACGGTCGGTGCCCAATCCTCAGCTGGATCAGACTGAGCTGCTGCCGTTGTCAGTGCTAGAGCAACTGCCGGTGCTCGATCTGTGCGAGACAGCGGCGATCGTGGCTGGTCTGCTATGATCAACATAGTTGGTGTGTACTAAACAGAAGATTGATCGTCCAACTACGCGTGGCATGCAGGGGCCCCGCCTACTCCCACAAGCAGGACAGTCCAAAGGTCGTGAAAAATCGTATGGACCGAACATCCATGGGACTAGAAATCCTCGTGGGTGCGATAAACCCTGCAATGCATACAGATATTGGAGTGTAACCATAATTGATAAACCGTCCTCACCAAAAATATGATCTGGATACTTCAAAATGTATAGACTGAATTGAGTGGATAGACATTAACATAGACCGTTCTCAGGACTGACCACACACCAAAAGCGGCAGTACTAATAAACAATACAGGGTTCACAAACACAAATCAAGTATTGAACAATAGTACTTACTACAGACAAGCAAAGTTGCACTAACTAAACTCTGCAGACTATTTCTTGCCACCGACCTACGGGATGAACCCCGCATAACTGACTAGGCCATGGACTTCGTGTGAGATGTCTACATGCACCATCACCATCTTGTCAACCTTGGAGAACCTAACAAAGTGGTCTTTCCACTCATAAACATGATGATGAAGACAGGCTGCATCAGATTTGTTGGGAAGCTTTACAAGAACCACACCCTTCGTAATCGAAGGCACAGCCAGGAAATTGTTTTGGTCAAGTACAGCCTCGAGAACACGCCTAACAACAATGCTACAGGAAAACACTAGTTCAGGACACGTGGCGACAAGGACACAACAGCTGGATAGTTCAGCAGTAGAACTCATCATCAACTCTTCCAGTTCACACGGCATGACTTTGAGAACTTCATCTCCACCACGGACCTGGTTCTAATTCAAACAGAAACCATATTTTATTACTACCTCCGTTCAGAAATATAAGATGATTTTCAATATTATACTCCATATATGACTACATATACGCACAGAAATGAGTGAACAAAGACACTAGAACAGGTCTTCAAAGGCATGAGAGCAGAGGGATTAATGCAATATCCATAACACAAGTTACTGAGGCAAATATACCCTCTTAAAAGGTAGCATTGATGTTCATAAAGTACTCCCTCCGTCCCAAAATTCTTGTCTTAGATTTGTCTAGATACGGATGTATCAAGTCACATTTTAGTATTAGATACATCCGTATCTAGACAAATCTAAGACAATAAATTTGGGACAGAGGGAGTAGTTGAAAGTAATCTATAAGAAATCAGTGTCAACCTCTCGCATGTTTTGGTCAAAAGAGGAATTTAGAACCGTCATTTGGCACACTAAAATCACATGCAAGATCACCCAGAAAGTTGTACTACCAGTACTAGTACTGCGTGTTAGATGAAAAAACACGATCAAGATCGAGAAAAAGATCGTCAACAAGAGACATTACCTGGACTTGCTTAATGAGGGATCCCGGAGAGGGGGGCTTGGACAGGGCGATGGCTTTGAGCTTGTCTGCGGTAGTCTCGGCGGGGTGCTTGCGCTTCTTCGTACCATGAGCCTTGACGGTTTTGGCCAGAGCCATAGACATCACGTCGGCTTGTGCTCCGGCGTCCGTCCAAGAGAGGAAGCTGAGAGAGAAGAGTGAAAGGAGGAACGCGATGAGGGAGAAGCGAAGCGAGTGGGGGTTTTCTTCAAGAGAGGAAGCTGACAGAGAAGAGTGAAATGATGGTTGCTTCATCCGTCCAACTTAGTGCTGGAAAGGAAGGGGATTTGTGATTTGACGGCTCATTGGGCATTAATGCGGCGGTTTGATCGGGGTAGTCTACCGTCACTCTACTACGTAGTAATTTAGTGCATGGCTGGGTGACCCAGGTGCTGGCTATCCCACATGTCGGGAAAGTGAGTAATTTAGTGCATGGCTGGAGGAGGATCCGCACGGTAGAGCATGTCCACTGTTTTTCATTCTGAAGAAAAAAATGATTACAGCAAGCGTTTCCACTCTTACGACGAAGGAGTGCGAAACACGGCAGCCACTTGAACACACACAGTGCTCCTACTACTAGGCATGTGCAGTGGTTCATACGTCAGTACTACACAATCTTGTTTCTAGTGTAGTAAGATATGACGATAACAAATGATGTTGTGCGCATGTCAACTACTCCTATATGTAACATAGTACCGCTTTTTCGACTGTCCGGTCAAGAATGAACGGTGAGATCAATGTTAACAGAACTAGGTCCACAACGCATGGAGAGTACGGTGCTATAGTGCTCCATGAGACATGAACCATATGAAGCACGAATAGTGTTAGACAGGGTGTATGAAGGGTGCACGGGATGGGAGCAAAAGTTCCCTTCTCGACCCACTTTTGGGTGTTTGGAAGAGTGCATGAAGGGTGCATGAGTCCACACTAGTAGGTTGACAAAAATACATGAAGGGGAAACAACTATATTGAGATGAGAATGCAACCAAACACACCCACACGCTTTGTGCTACAATGACTAATCTGCACCGTCTAAGTTTGATCCAACGGTCATGTTGCGCCGAGACATGGACATGCCCATGCAGAGGGCGCCTAAACACCACCGAAGTCCCTCTGCTTCTCAAGGTGCACGACGTTGGTGATGCAGGGTGCAACCGCCCGCGGAGCCTGCTCCCGGTCGACGGGAGCCAGCTCGTCAAAGATGGCGTCCAATGGCACGAATGGATTCCGGTGACGGAGCCCTGAAAGGATTCGCCCGGCAATGGCGATGGCAGCCTGCAACCCCTCCTTGTCCAGCTCAGCCCCCACCATCGCGCGGAGACGGCTCAGCTCCTCGGAGATATAGGTGAAGAAGGAGACTAGGTCAGGAAGCCGCAGCTCGTTGAAGTCGACCGGGTGGTCGAACGGGTTTAGCCCGACGGCCGGCATCGTCGCGCTGGCACGACGGTAGGCATCGCGCAGCCGCAACACGTGAGTGGCAACTTGGTTCACCAAGTGGCTGAGGCGATCCTGGACCTCCTCACAATCAGCCCGCTCGCGCTCCAGCCGGCTCCCTTGACGGCCTATCGTATCTCCCGCTTTCTGCAGCAACACCACCGACACCTCGAGCATCTTTGTGGTGGACGCCTGCTGCTTTTGAAGCTCCATGAGCTCCCGCACATAACGGAGGAGCATGGCACTCCTCTCCTCCTTGAGCTCACGGAGCTCCACGTCCTTGGCCCTGAGCTCCACATCCTTGGCATGGAGCTCCTGTGTCAGGAGCCTCACCTCGGACTCCGTGATCTAGTGCACCGCCATGGCACCAGGTAGAAGCAATGGGGAGAGGAAGCAAAGGGGGCGAAACGGCTGAAAGGCAATGCAATCTACGGGAAGGCGGAGGGAGCCAGCCGAGGAGCGGGGAATCTTTTGGTTTTCACCACCGTAAAACACCAGTCGACGACTTCTCACATCAGGGAGCAGTGGGTTTTTACAGGCGGAGTCATCGTGACTAATTGCTGTCGCGCCTGCTCCCATCAATCAAAAAAATTAAAAATCCTGCTGCGCCTGCTACCGTCAATCAAAAAATTAAAAATCCTGCCGCACCCAAACACCAGAGCAACGCCATGGTGGATATTTAAATTTACCTACCGGGAAGTAGATAAAAAGGGGTGAAAAAACAATTGTGGCCGCAGCCTAGCTAATCGGTCGAACTAGCCCAACTAGCTAGCCACCATGCTTCACTGATGTACTCGGCGGGAAAGGTGGTCTTTCGTGATTTGACGACTCATTTACTTGCTTCGGCGCTACGACCGAGGAGGACCCAGAAATCGCGCGGTAGGGCGTCCCACGTCAGGAAGAATATATGCATGCACCACCCGGGAGGACCCCGAAACCGCGCGGTAGGGTGTGCCACGTCTCGGCATGGAGGAAAAATTTGCGTGTAAAAATATATTGTATCACACGTAGTACCTATGGTTCAACCTCAGGACCCAGCCAGTCGGTCGAAAACACCCCACTAGCCACACAGCTTGATCATGCAAACGTGGCACGGAGGATACATGTGGTTAGCTTCGTCTCAACCAGCCACAACGTCTCTTGTTCTAGGCGATTCTTCTATTTTCCAAGCTTTTCTTTTAGTTGTAATAACACCACGGCAAGCTAGCGCCGCTCTTCGTGTGTGCCCGTGCAAAGGTTAGACGATGGAGAGAAGAGAGATTGAGATCGCAGACCTGGGACCCACCAGTAAGTGAGACAACGGTCATGCACGTGTTGACGAGGCACTCCCTCTACTCTACTCGCAAGTACTGTATAAAATCAAGTTATGGGACAAAGCCAACAACCGTTCATTTTCTAGGCTATCGACTTACGCTTTGTAGTCCAGGTTGCCAGTTCGAATCTCGTCATTCAGATTCGTCAGTTTTAGGTCCAAATTTGATTAATGACAAGTGGGACCCCGTGTGTTGTTCCGATATTTCAGTGTAGGATGGTTTTTTTGAACAAACACTTTGCGTGGTTAGACAAGTAACGGCACGAGTTACACGTATTTTGCAAGTTTACGAACAAAAAAGACAGCAGCATAGAATATCACATCCACCCCGCAGCTTAGATACTATGGTGATACGAGTTTTTACACCGTTGGAAGTGAGATCCAATGGCTTGGGAGTAGTCTTTGTAATTATGCGCAATTTCCAAACTCTCCAAAGGTTTTTTTTGAAATAAAACATTCAGGCCTTGTGTGTGCCGCTGCATCTTCGATCCAACGGCTCCCCGGTGCTCATATTAGGTGCTCCCCGTAGCTTAATTACCCGCTACGGTGATATGAGCATCTAGGTCGTATGGTCAGTGATCAGATGGCACATGCGTAGTACTTGTACTTTTTGCACATTTCCCAAACTCTATCAGCCGTATATTGCAAAAACATTCAAACCACCTACTGTGGGCCGTTAGATCTCAATGAACTCGTATCACCATAGAATCTACGGTGCTGGAGCACCTCATACTCTCCCGTGCGAGAAAACATAAGGTGCTATCGCAGCTTGGATGCTACGGTGATGCGAGCTTGGAGGTCGTTTGATCTGAGATCCAATGGCATCTGAGCAGTCTTTGTGCTTGTAAGCAGTGGCCGAACTCTTTATGGGATTTTCTACAAAAAACCATTCGAACCACCGAGGAGGTGTTGGGTCACAAATCCAACGCCTCCGAAGAGCTTGTATCACCAAAGCATCTAAGGTGTGGTAGCACATGATATTCTTACATACAGGAGAATATGATGTCCTCCTTCATCTTAGATGCTACGGTGATACGAACTTCGAGGTCGTTGGATATGGGATCAAAGGGCATCTAAGTAGTTTTTGTACAAATTGTCTGCAATTATCAAACTCATCAAGGTTTCCTGCAAAAAAATTAAGACACATCATGTGAGCTGATATATCTCAGATCTACAAGCTCCAAGCAACTCGTATCGGCATATAGCATCTAAGGTATGGGGGCACATGATATTCTCCCGGGGAGGAGGGGTGGGGGTGCACAACAAATCGGTGGTTGGGAGGGTGGGGACAAATATAATCTAAACAACCCTAAACAGAGCTCCACAATTTTATCTAAGGTCGAGGGGTTGACCCCCGACAATCATAGCTCCGCCTAAACACAACATTTGCATGTACTGTAGTACTAGACTTAATATTCATGTTTCAGTTTCATGTTCATTTTAAATATTGAACTGAGGACCATGGATGTCTTACATTTTATTCCCTTTGTTCCTAAATATTAGTCTTTTTAGAGGCTTCAAATGGACTGGCACATATGGATGTATATAGACATATTTTAGAGTCTAGATTCACTCATTTTGCTCCGTAGGTAGTCACTTGTTGAACTCTCTAAAAGACTAATATTTAGGAATAGAAGGAGTATTTTTGAATTCGTGTCATACATGCATGGTTTGGAAAAATAGATGCACTATACTTATTGGATTGTTGTTGTGTTCGTGTGTGTGTGTGTGTGTGTGTGTGTGTGTGGTCATATGCTTGATACATACAAAGTTTTTTCACCACCATATTGTTCATCTTTTAAATTTGAATTTGCATGGGAAAACTTACTAGGGATACCATGAAATGTGAAATCCACGTTGAGATCACTATATCACAAACTCACTCTAATTCAACGACTCATCATAAATCAATTACCACGTTGAGATTAGTATTTGCAAGGAAAATACGGGTATTGTAATACACATAGATTTGTTCGGCAATTTAAAAGGTTCCATTCGTATTCTCGAATGGTAGGACCCAACGGCGTACCAGCCAGACCTTGGCTCGTGTTGATCCTAAAAAAACCGGGCTCGTGTCCTTCGGCGGCGTGCGTGGTACGCACATTAGGCAACCCCAACCAGTCGAGCCTCAGCGTTTCAAGTCGAAATATCTGGCGGCCAGAATTCCAGCCCTAGGAAATTCCCCTCATGTCCCCAGTCCATAATGACTACCGATGAACCATGGAGGGATGCTTTAGTAACTAGACAACATTACCTACCGTGCCAAGCACGGCTCAATTCCCTCGGTCGCCGCTCCTCAAGGTCACCTGTCAACTGCATTGCCTAGTACTACTACTACTACACCGGGATGAGCATAGAATTGAGCCCGTTTGTTCGTGCCTAGTACCTTAGTTAATATATCAGGCAATGCACTGGTACGGAGGGTTTATCCTTTTACTCTGCATATATAACTTGTCTGAACTAACTAAGCAAAAATTTTGACCAAATCCTTTCTTAAGAAATACAACAAGACAGATGTACGGCTTGAAAATTTTGCATGATGCAGGTTGTGATATTGTTTCGAATCCTGGATGTTAAATTTCAACAAAACCAAAAGTGAGCATAAATTCTTGAAACTGAGCGTGGTCACGTGATATGGCACAAATATTACTTCGTAAGTTTTTTCTTCAATTCAAGACAAGCTGCTTATGACAAGTTGCACAAATGAAGAGCCAAGGTATTTTGGAACAAAGACCTGTCACGTTAAGGCGAATGCTTTCACTATTGAAACCATGGGCGTTTACGTGCTGCCACGAGTCCCCGCTTCTCATCGGCAGGTGCTGTCCCAGCAAGCGTGTGAGTCGACGGGAGGCGTGCGAGCAGACCGCTGTGCAGACTCACCGGGAGGCGAGCCCTTTGACCAGGCTCCGCTGCCCACCGTCATCCCAACTGCTCCCACTTTTAATGCCGTCGTGCCGCAGTTTAAAATCAACCCCGCACTACCGAATATCGCTACAATCCTCTCTCTTCCTCTCCGATTCTCCTGTCGTCTACCTCCAACTATCCTGACCTATACGTACGCCATGCCGCATCACGATGGTCTGCCCTTAGTGTTCCAGTTTCATGAGGAAGAAACCCAGCCGGAGTCTCAAGAACATAAGGCGCTTTGGGACGAGTTTGAATTGGCCTTGCGGGAAGACGCCGCGCCTGTCCCCGCTCCCGTTCCGGCTCCCATCGCCCTGACTGCGCCAGCGCCCATCCCCGTGGCATTGATGGGCTGGGAGCCGCACATTGTCGCCGAGCTTGATGCCACGGGGTTCAACGAGGTCCCCGCCGACTTTCACGCGCCTGTGCACCTGTAGTGCATGCACCTGCGCGTGCACTAACGCGCACGCCCGTGCCGGTGCCCGTGCACCTGCCAGCACATGCGCCTGCGCGTGCACTGACGTGCGCGCCCGTGTCGGTGCCCGTGCACACGAATGTCTCCGCCGCGCCGTTGACAGCGCCTGTCCCCGCGCTGGTGCTAGTGCCCCCCTCAGCGGCATGGATGGCCGCCATTGACCGCTTCCTTGCAACAATGCCAGTCGCCTCCTCCCGCCAGTTGACTCGCTCCGAAGTCCAGAACATTTTGGCCTTCCTTGAAGCTAGGCCAACGTCCAGGAGTACGCCAACAACGGCGCAAGATGCCGTCGTTGCTGTCGGTCAGTGGCCCGATGACACAAAGAGCACGGCAGAGGAGCCGCTTCCCACCGTGAGACGACGAAGCCGCCGCCGCCGCCGCGTAATCTAAATGTGCCATGAAAAACGTTCGGATTGCCATGCTTAAAATCTGAACGTTTATCATTTCCGTCTATTTTATATCGATCGTCGTATAATTTAAAGTCGGAGTCAGACTGAATGAAATGTATGGTTTGATCGATTGAATGTTCTGCTAGAGCCGTATCAAATTAAATATAAAACATCATCAAGCCACATGTATTCCTTGTCATCCAACGACCTAGACTGCTTCAATGTCGAGCGCTCAACACGTTTAGCATGCAGTTAATTTCATGCCAAAAATAGTGCTAATCACATGACAACACGCAAATAATATCCTAGTAGTTAATATCTGCATGCACTTAATATACTTCCAAATTAACGTGCATTGCACGTACACACTGACTAGTGCTGCTAGTACGTGAAACTGGTGCCGTGACTTGTGAACGCGTCCAGATATGGTCAACGGCAACATCGCCCGCGAGTTCTTCATGTTTGCCCATGCGTCTAAATGCAGAAGGGGAGGAGAAAGAGAGAGCACACATGCAACCCACCAGTAAGTGAAGGCGAATAGTACTAAAAATAATATTACATGTTATCCATTAATTAGGCTGTGGTAATATAAAAACATTATGTGAACAAAGGGGGTACAACAAACATTGCTATTCTACGTATGTTGCCTATTGACGTGCGGCTTGAAGGCCCGGTCGCATGCTCGATCCTCGACATTTAATTTTTAATTTGTATATGGGTCCAAATTTGTTTCATGACATGTGGGCCCCTCAGTGTGTAATTTGTAGCACTTTAATTTGTGGGTCGAAATTTGTTCCATTCCAAGTGGACTATCGGTGTGTAGTTTTGTAGCTTATTTATAATAATTAAAGAGAACAACATAGTTTTTTCAATAATACAATGGTGCGACGTTGAAGGCGAGAAAGGACGTGCGAGAGAGCAATGACCGAGCCAGAGGGAAATCAACTAGGGGAGTTGTGTGGGTTGCAATGGTGTTTGGAGTAGTTGTGGGCCGAATGCTACGAAAATATAATCTAAACCGACCGGAATAAATGCCTACACAAATTAATCCAAGGTTGGAGTACCCCTCGCAATGTAAATAGCTCCGGATTTGCGAGGGATGGAGAGGTAGTAGCTTCAACGCGTGGAAGATACGGTGTGAGAAAGCGAGGTCAATCGAGACATATAGATAGAGAGACAAAGTGAGTGTGGTCCGACATTCATTGAACAAATATATATGCTCCGGAGAGATATTGTCCGATTGAGCTTTTGGCAAGGGTGAGGGCTGTAAGATAGAGCTTGAGAGATGATCCAGTCACAGACGTGTAGATATATTTTGTGCGTGGGAGGAAGCAAGGTCGACCGATCACATAGGGTCGCCGTGCTATCGAAAGAGTGAGACGGGTTGGAGAGAGTGACCTAGATAGACGATGTGTGTGAGAGAGTATACAATGTGAATAGGTCGAATTGGGCTCAAACATGGTGATATATCGTTTTTGTCTAAGAAAGAGCGAGGTCAATCGAGACATACGGAGAGAGAGAGATAGAGAGAGAGAGAGATTGAGTGAGCGTGGCCCACCATGAGGTCGAAAGAGTGGCGGCGGCTTGGATGGACTGACCTAGATAGACAATTTGCGTGAGAGAGTATAGAGTGTGTCGATCGAGGCCCGAACAGGGAGATATATCATTTGTGTGTGAAAGAAAACAAGGTTAAACGAGACTCGGATAAAGAGAGAGAGATTGAGCGAGTGTGGCCTGCCGCGCGGGAGAAAGAGTGAGACAGTCTTGAGGGAGTGACCTAGGTATACAACGTGTGTGCGTGCGAACGAGTGGTTGGGGGGGCTAGACAGGCAATGCATGTATTTAGCGTGAGAGGGTGAGAGGGAGAGGGGGGAGAGAGAGAGAGATCGGCATGGGGTGCAATGGCGGGTGTGTGAGGTAAATACATTTGGTAACAGAGTGGAGAAGGGAGTTGTGTAGTTGAGAGACTTAGAGATCGAAACATGGAGAGAAAGAATGAATGTGTGTTGGAAACTGATAGCTTCCTAAGGTGGTTAGGAGAGGAAGATTGACCGATACAGGAAGTATGTAGCGTTTGTGCGGGGGGGGCTAAAAACAACATTTGAATGTACATAGTATGAGACTTAATATTGATGTTTCAATTCGGTGTACATTGTAAGATTTGAACCGAGGACCAGGCATACGGGTAATTATTTTGAATTCGTGCCATACTAAGTTTTGAAAAGTTTACATTGACTCAATTTGTTGTACTATTTTGTAGGTCATACGTTTGAATCCATCCAAAAGTTTTCTCACTGCCATGGTGTTCATCATATACATATGAATTTGTATTAAAAAAGTAGCATGGATACAGTGAAATGCGAAATCCACGTTAGAATTGGAGATCGCTACGTGACACACACTCTAATTCAAATAACCAACTACGTGACACACACTCTAATTCAAATAACTAATTATGTGACACACTCTAATCCACGTTAGCGTGGGTACCGTTTCGATTTTTTTTAAATAACTCCTCATTAATTAATTTATAGTACTCCCTTTGTTCACTTTTATAAGACCTTGAAGATATTTCAGACAATGTGCAAAATAGTTCATTTTAAGTTGTTTGAAACGACTTACAAAAGTGAACGGATGGAGTATCTCGTTTCAACTGACTAATTATTGCAAGGAAAACACGAGCATGGTAATACATACAGATTCGTTTGCAAATGAAAGAAGATTCGTTTGCATTCTCAAATGTAGACGCACCAGGCAGACCAGGGTCATGTCGGGGTGGATGTTGCTTCGGTGCCTTAAAGGCAACTGCCCTTGGGTGACTGACGTGTGGGCCAGCCACCTGTTGGGCCCACATGTCATGGACACAAAGGCAGGTGCCTTAAGGCACCGAAGCATAGTCCTATCGGGGTGGTCGCGTGTGTCGGACGGACGCATAGCACCCAGCC
>NC_057807.1:98958105-98997866 GCF_018294505.1 Triticum aestivum | reverse complement strand
AAGGACAACGATAATATAAGTTTGCGCTTCCACGTTTCGGATTGAAATATCTGGCAGCCCCAACTCCAGCCCTGCAAAATCTCTCTTCTCCACCGTCCCCTTCCACGCTCAGATTGCTCAAATCCCTAATTCGCCGCCATCCCTCGAATCGCCCCTCGTCTCATCTCTTTCCCCACCGTCCCCCACCTCTGTGTCGGACGACAACGACAAAGACGACAGTTGTGCTTCACCACCGCACCAGAGCTACCTCATCTACGCCCTCGTCCACCGCACCGGGTGGTCCACCGACAACGTCGGCCGCCGCAACCGACGTGCCTCACAGACACCGAGTTCCACCGCATCAGCTGCGCTTCACCGATGCCGTCTCCTAGCTCACCGGGGCTACTTCGCCGAGCACATTGTCGCACCTCCGCCCCTCGAGGCCATTGGGGCTTCACCAACGGTCTCGTCCACCACATCATAGCGCTCTGCTACCACTCAAGATCTGCATCCGTGCACGGCCAGCCAACGCCAGCGCATCACCCTCAACGGCTCTGAAGTGACCCGCACTCTAGATAGGCGAGCATGCCCAAACACCGGCCTGAACTAGGTATCAACACATCACTCCCTTGTGCACTGTTCCGACGATGTTTGGGTATCCTTTCACTGCTCTCTTAACTACACGCCTATGCAACTCTGACTTCAACTCTTATTTCTTCTGAAGATATCATTTGAAACAAGCAAAACCATTTTTTAGCGAAGCATGACGGCGCTACGGGATCTGGTACACATCATGCACACCCGTATAACCTTGTAAGTATATATCCTCCTGTACAACATCAAGGTCGATTCCTCTTATTTGATCAACCATTCGCCGTGTCAAAAATGCAGAGGGGGATGCAAGGAGCACAAGGCCTGCACATCCAAGCAAGTGGTAACATGGACTTGTACATGGAACATCCCAAGTGCAAGCAGAGCTATAGTGAGCCTGTACAACAAGCTAGCATAAGTCCCTGCATTTCATTTAATTCATATTGACATTCATGTATGATTTGTGTGCAGTGGCTGATCCATGAATTCAAGTTACCAGGGGCGAACATTTAACTTAAAAAATACGAAGGCACTTGCACTCCGGAAATCAACATACCTTGAGAAATGTGAAGCTGCATGCACTTTGAAAACCAGCTAATGATCCAAAGTAGTTCAAATTATAAACACTAAATGATGCAAGCACCAAAAAACACAAAATGCAACATGGTGTACAAGGACTACAAACATGGTCTCTACCTGCTTGAATTATTCATTCTCTGGCTGAAAATATCGAAGTGTAATTGCACGTATAACCAGTGCGCAAACTGCATATCAATATATCTATCCTGCACAAGTATGCCAATAGTTTCAAACAACAGATTAGAAAAGTATTTATGCTATGTTGTCATGATACGGGGACTTTCTGGTAGATGTCCTCGACGTTTCCTCAAGCTATGAAAATGCACTATAAGTTGCTTGTCATCAGTGCCTGCAAATCTCTGTCTCTCTCAACATAGTAGATCATCATTAGAAACTAAATCCTTCAATGAGCTTGCAAAATGCTTGCATTAGATCCCTCATTAGACACTATATGTTCATCACCAGGAGTATGTAAAATGTTTGCATCAAATCCTTCATTAGCAGTCTGTTCATTAGACACTTCAGGCTCAAGAACAACATGAGCTTGTATGTTTGCATCGGAAACTTGATTAGATACATCAGATTCAGTCAGTTCAGTATTGATTGGGGGAGTTATAAAATAAGTAGAAATTGGTTTCATTTTCTCATAGATTCCCTACATACAAGCAGTTTTACAACACCGTCAGGTTTAACTATTGGCCAGAAATTGAAGAGTTGAATTAGATATAATCAGGGATGTGATGTACCTGCTCGTTGCGCATGCTACTCTTGCAAGCTGCGACTGTCCATTTGCGCAAGCTCGATGCCATGCCCGTGCTGCCGCCGTTGCCTCCCACGCAGGCTACACCCAGGGTTGGATCTTCATCTTCTTGTCCTTTCGTTCGCTTGAAGCCCGGCGACCGCCCTCCAACGAGGGCGTGAGGAAGTGTTGTGTCGGCCTGTCCAGCGGCGGCGGCTAGGTTAGAAGCGAACCAGACTGGAGGCTGGAGCAAATGAATTGGGATTTTTCCTATTGTCGGTCGATATGGGAGGCGCTCGTTTCGGCCGCAAGCCTGCTATAGGGCCTGCCTTGCACTTATGTTATTGGCCCATCCAAATTGAAACATTTTTCTTCATTTTTTACATTGCCTGCTCGTGCGTTGGGACGAACAAAACTAGCATGGGCCAACCTGGACGACTCAAACTAGGTGCACACTTTCCAGCCACCTGAGGCGGCTGCCCATACCAGCCCCTATGGTGGCGTCGCCCCTTTTTGTGTGTATGATTGGATAGTGAAAAATATTCCAGTGGTGCTTTTGATTTACCCATAGAATGGTTGAATTGCTTGTTTCTATGAACTGAGTTCGCCAATAATGTGAAGGATGCCAGTCTTTTCATCCTATTGTAGATTGCTTAGATCTCGATATGCCAAAAGTAATTGCATGAAATATACAGTAAAAGCCAGTGTGATGTGTTTGGCTACAACTAGTCTGACTAGACGTCCTCATATAAAATATCAAGGACGCACCATCTTACCAGATTAACCATTCGACTTACCCATGCAGTGTGGGAAGAAAGAAGTATTGGGACTGCGTATCCAAGCAATTGATTCCATGGACTCTTTCATACAACATTGTAAGCGAAAAAGAAGTTGCAGTGTGCCTGTACAAAGAACTAGCGTAACTTTAGTTACCTGCTTCTCGGAATTTTAGTTAGCCACTTATTGCAAAATTGTTCAATTATGTTGCTTGGCTTAATTTAGTTTGCTACTGATTACATAATGGCACAGCCTGTTAATCGTATTGTAGACTGCGCCTATATATGTGTTTGATACTTACTGTTAAGAATTACCTGTTTGCCTTAACTTAAATATCTACTTGTTTGTTTAACTGCTTTGCTGCTGCAACAGCGGGTTACAATGATGTTAATAACTACTTTTCAGCATCCAATTGAAACTCTTTAACTCCTTGTTTGTTTAACTGGTTTGCTATTATAACTCCCAGTTGAGATGTTTTGCTAACTTTAACTTTTCTGAATCCAATCGGAACTTTAATGGCAAAATAGGTTAGCCCAAGATCAAAGAGCGAGGTCCCCATGGACGTTGCATCATCCCACAGCAGTGGCACCGGCCCAATTGTGCATTATGAATTGCCAACTGCTGATGCTCTAGAGGCTAAACTAGTGGTAGAAAGAGATTCTGCTTCTGCACTTAGAGATGAAGTTGACATGTTGAGGAAGCAAACAGCACAATCACAAGCAGTACTCAAGACAACCATTAAATATTTGGTGGATATCAAAACGAAGCAAGCTGAGACTGACCAGATTGTTAAGGTCCTGAAGGAAAAAAGGAAATTAAATTCCTACTTGGTAAATCATAGGTGAAATGTTCTTTCCATAGTAGAATAACCTCTGTGTTGTCTGTTCATGTAATCAATCAAACCATTTGTTTTAGAGATCATGTAATAATTGTTTTTTTGTTTTTTTGTTTGTAATTTTATTTGAGCACAAGTCCGTATTAATTGATAAGACTTGGAGACATTTCATTTGGATTATTGTGCCAGACCTACAAATATGCCAATCGTGCTGAATGTGCATTCAGCAATAGTAGTAGTAGAGATGGACCATAAGTGGCACGCGTCGGAAAGGGCCAAGATGCTGGCTAAAAAAGGATGCTGTTGTAGCCAAAAAAAGTACAGCGGCCTGGCTTATGTATGTTAGTTGATATTATTGATCCATATACTCTATAAGTGTTTATATGTCTATTAGTTCTATACATTCTTGGTTGATTGACTCGGTACTTGAATCTTGATACATCGCTTGTGTACATATCTAAATGGGAGTACACATTATGTTGCGTGTGACATTTGAGTTGGACATGAAGTGTTCCAAATATTTGAATTCACCTTAAACTGGATTCTAGTTTCTGAATTTGAGTATCGGCATTTGTAAACCATATTCATATATGACAGTGGAATACATCTTTGTCGTCCTTTTGAAGATATATAAAAACACATAGAATGATTTATAAAGATTCATATAGGAATACAAAATGGATTCGAATTTAGTTGCCAGGGTAAACGTGGATGCTTATTGTCCCAAAATTCGAAAGAAGCAGCAAAATGTCCACTCCCACGTCGGCTGCCCGAAGCCAAGTGTTTGGGAGATGCAAATTACTGTCTACCCATTACACGGACAATCCATCGGTCCGATTTCCACTGCTCTAAATAGGGGTAGGTTAGTAACTTCAATTAGATGTGACACGACCGCCTCTAAGCCCATTCTGACACGGTGGGCGTCAAACATCGGCGGCAAAACACATTTGATTCAAGCTTGTTCGAAAGACCTCTGTTTCTCCCTCCATTCCCCATTCATACAGGGTGGGTGGCAAAACAAACTCGACTCGGCCGAAATCGATGTAGGCAAATATTTTCAATAGGGGTAGGTTTGTAACTTCACTTAGACATGACACAACTGCCCTACCTGTCAGCCCCGTTCATACACCGTGGGCGCCAACCATGGGCGCCAACCACCCTCCCCTTGCCCAAAATCGCTTTGGGCAAATATTGGCGAGATGCGAGATTACCGCCCTATCCCCAACCGACGAGACGTCCAAATTTTAAACGGGGGCTAAGTTCGTAACTTTCCCATATTTCAGACAGGCGCGTCCCAAAAACATGGTTCCCCGTACCTCTCCCTCCATTTTCCCATTCATACACCATCCGCGCTAGAACACCCCATCCCCACACCAGCCTCCGTCTGCCACCCCATCCATCGCCGTCGTCCTCCACCACATCCATCGCCACCGTCCTCCACCATGCCGAAGCAACTACCAAGACCGCGTCGTCCACTTCTAGAGATGGACGTTTCTCATCCACGGCGACGGACCAATAGCCTTGCATCGCGTCCTCTCGCTTCATCGGTGCCGTCATCCTCTTTGCTGAGGCCGCTCACACGACCTTATCTTCCACCGCAACAGGACTTATCCCCCGATGCACCCATCTACCGTCGCAGATCTGCTTCAGCGCCACCGACAGCCATCGCACCCCCGATGCCTACACGGCGCCGCAGGAGAGGTGGTACTTCATATCTCCTCAACTTTTTGATCTCAACCAGAAAATAGATCTTAACTTGGTTACTCTACTTTCTTTTCATCTTTTAGAATTTAGTTCTTAGTTCGAAGCAAACAATGGATGCTAAATATCATTTCTCCGGTTTGCAGCTTCAAATCTACCATGGCACAGCCATAATATGGTTTAATTGATCATGCTTAGGGTTTAATTGATCATGTTGGTTCCGTGGTGGTTTATTTAATAGAAATCGGAGGGGAAACCCTCTTTTTCTAAAAAATATGCTTAGAGTTTCCCCCTTTTATGATCACTATACGATCAGAATACGTGCTTCGTGTGATAATAAGACTGCTCCACCCATCAAGCTAACCAAGCTTAGATGTTCAAATATGAATCTGATATTATTAAAACAGAGTTGTTTATATAATTGGTCAGCTAAATGTTCCTGAATTAGTTTCGAAAATGCATGTTCGCCGCTTGGGTGTGTATCTCTACAGGGTGCTCACGGTGGGCCGGCCCACCCTGGGATTTTGGGTCGTCCCAGGCCCCGATTCCCCTCTGTTCTGATGTGCGCTTCCGATCTCTACTCGCCCCCATCGCCTGCCTCGCCGGCGACTTGCCGTCCCTGGACGGCATGACTCTAGGAGGAGACGCCGGACTAACAGGAGGCCAGTAGCCGCTCGCCCAACAGCGTCACCGCTGCCCGGGCGCGCCGCCGTGTCTACCTTCCCAGTCTGTTTAGGGCTCAGGCGTGCAGCACCCACCAAGCCAACCCGATTTATCCTGAGATACGTCCTCAACACTCAGCAGCCACTCCTTATCACCCATTTTCTAATTGATTCATTACTCATTAGGCAGGACTGTCATTAGGGTTTGTGCTGTGCTCAGTGCTACCTACACTTAATGGTTCAGATGTATTTCGATAATCTTTAGTACCTCTAAAGTTCACAGGGTTTTCAAAATTCCGGCCCTCGGAACAGAAACTAGTCATTTTAGATTGTTCGTCGTAGTGACATTAACCCAGATTACTACTGCAAGCCAGGTTTGTTGACAATTTTACTTGTCTTTCTTACTCATTCGATATAATATCCAATTATTCACGTCGATTAGTTGCAAACAATAAGTGCTAGACAAACTTCTTCATTCAGATTTTGGACGGTCTCTTACTGTAGTTACAATTTCGCATACTTGTCCTAATAAGCTCACAAGTAAATGATTGATTCACTACATCTATGCTTGCCTTGTCATATTTGTTGTCAATATTCTTTTAGGGTGGACCACCTTGTTTCTAAATACTAGAACCGTAGACATGAGTGAATAGTATTTCTCTATGTGATCTCTTCCATCATGTGTGGGTAACGAACACTGCATTGTATAGAAAGAAAGTGTCATTTCCAGCTTTTACATAGGTTTTAATCTTTTACATGGAATGCAATCTGCCTACTTGCTTTGTGTTGCACTACCAACACTCCACCCTTGAAGCTAAACATTACGCCACTCATAATTGCTTAGTTTATTTGTTCAAATACGAGTTTCATATGATTCTAATGTTCCTACTTCAGTTTTGAAATGTGTGCCTGCCTATTATAGAGACATAAGGGGTTTGTATTTCTGTGTGTGGTCGGGTCAGCACGGTTGGGGAGGTGAACGTTGCATATGCAGGGGTTTATAGGTAGACACTCTCCGAGTTGAATCCGCAATGCATTCCATAGATAATCTGACTACTTTTTATGTTTTCATGAATCTCAGATTCTAAACAGCATCATAATGATTATGAGCTTGTGCGCATGAAAAGAATAAAGCAGAACAATGTCATGGCTATCAAACTTGGCATTAAGGGACTGAAATCAAGTCTGGATGCAATGCAATGCAAACGCTCTCCACCTACAGATTCATGCTCAGAATATGATCCTAACAGTGATTCTGAGCTAGAGGGAGACCTAAGTCAATGTAGCTCCCTAGTGAAGGAGTCAAAGGAAGATGCCCTATCTTATTCACCCATCAAGGTACTTGCTCTAACTTTCCAAGGTTCCATTGCTCGCACATATCTTGCAACTGATGCTTTGCATTGCTTCTACTTTGTTGAACTGCCATTAGCTTAGTTTACACATCGTGTATGTGAATACGCCCTGCCTATCCATTTTCAGTACATATTCCATCTATCATCATACCATATTTATCCATTCAAATGTTGTTCTTGTGTATCAGACGTTCAAAATAAAGAGGGCAATTGCTGATCATGGAGGAGCACAAGCAAAGTATTTGGAAAAGGCAGTGGCACCTGATAAATCAAATAGCCCATTAGGTGTAGTTGCAATATCACCTGACCCACAAAATACCCCAACTCTAGCAGACTCTAGCCCTACTACACTGGTCATTTCTGATGCCCCAACTCAGCAGACCCCAACTGCAGCAAACAGTATGATTATGCCAGTTGACATAGCACCAGCTGTACAACGCAAAATCCCCATTCCAGCAAAGAGTACACCAAATCTAGTTGCCAAATCCCTTTTCGAACCAGAGAGAGCCCCAATTGCAGCAAATAAGACCCATGTTCCATTTCTTCCCAGATTAGAAGACGAAGCTTATGTTGTTGTCAGGAACTTTGTGCGCATCTTTCCCTCATGGAAAGGTTATACCGCAGACACAGAACAATTTCCAGTCTTCCTCCGCAACTTACGCATAAGTAATGTACTAATGTTATTCATGGTCATTACTGCATATGTTTCTGTTGACAGAAGACACAAGATTTCATTCTTTTAAAAAGGCGAGGAGCAAACTGGATTGTGATGACGAGCAAGGGTTTGTTGCGCTTTTCAAGCACTCGTTGATGAAGTATCGTTCCTACCTGAGGCAAGCGCACTTCGATGGCAAGCCTCTGAATGAAATTTCTGTAAAGTCTCCGGTGCTACATTTATCTGACGGTGACTGGAATAATCTTGTTACACATTGGTCTCGGCTGCAGCGTAAGGTACTGTCTATGGTATCACATCACAATTTGAACTACATTTCTGCATTTGCCTTAATGTCTCACTTGTACGGAAACTGTTAGCAGAAGAACATTCATTCTCAAGGGACCACAGAATCTCGCAACTATACTGCACACTGCATTGCTCTTGTGAGTACCTCTTGCCCTGTATGACCATACTTACTTTCATAGCTGTTTGATTATGTAGCATCACTGCACATGTTAGCCTCGTAATCGTCCATTCGGTGGACATTATAAGATCCGTATGGACTCTTACACGAATTTAGAATCAACCCAATGCTTTTGAAGAGGTTTAGCTCTGCAGTCCTTTTGTAAGGACTGAACGTGGTCTATCACTGTACTTACATTAACAGCTACTCCCTCCGTCCCATAATATAAGAACGTTTTGTACAGTACACCAGTGTTCAAAACACTCTTGTATTATGGGAAGAGATATTAGTTCATTTTGTAGCATTCTGCATCTTATCTCCCTCGCCCACCATTTACTAAAAAAGATCAGATCTATATTTAATCTTACCAACAAGTAGAATACACAGACAATGCCAGTGCAGAAGTGTAGCCCATTGCTCTTGTCACTACATTTTGTCCTGTAACGCTTGTACTTCTAGGGATTGGTAGTTGATTATGTAGCATCAATCTCCATCTTATCTTCATTATCCTCTATCCCTTCCAGTATTATCATATCTATAATTACTCTCTACAAAATGTAGAGTACAGGCAATGCTTATGAAGAAGATTATGTGCTGAAATTCTTGAGTTATCCTTCCCTTGACATGGAGAAGGGCATTATAAAGCCGGTGTTAACTGTTAATGTAAGTCAGTCCTTCTAAAGCCTTTATCCTCAACTGCTATTTAATTTGCTCATACTCCCTACTGCTGTTTAGTTTGCTATTTCTACCAAAATGCATGTTCGTAAGAACACTAAGTTCTAAGTTTTACTTGTAAAACCAAATTCCTTATTCATACCATGCACATTACTTAATACTCCCTATATGTATGCTTGGTTTTGTGGACCTATAATCCAGTGTGTGGTGAAGCAGCCCACATTTGCACCTTGTCATCTCCTGTTTTATCTTACTAATGCGGCTAATGATATGAACAACATGCCATGCACATTATCCAAAATAGATACAATGATTTTCTTTGCCCTTCATCTATGCTTGTTATGTTGACATGGTAATCTAGTAGTGTGGTGAAGCTCCCCGCATTATGAACAATGCCAAATTATACTATTGATATTTTGAACTTACTCTTTATTTTCTAATTTGAAATTGGATAGAATTGACAGAACAGTTATCATCTTTGTTTATACACGTGCAAAACCTCTCATCTCTCTGCTTTGTTTCAGGGTGATATGCCTGATGGCATGCACAAGTCTGCTGATGGCTGTGAGACAAACCCAACATATATTGCAGCAAAGAAGGCAAAACATCTTGAAGATAGTGAGACAACCCCAAAGTCTTGTCTTGATATAGTGTTCAAGTTACTTGAGACTAATAGTCAGACAAGCTCACAGAATTAGTCGTCTGAATCAGTTCGACTTGTTTAGTCCCAAGTTTTAGCAGAAAGGCATTCTGCAACTCAACTTCGACTTGAAGTCCTATCTCTAAGAAAGATTGCGGAGAACACCAATGAGAACCTCATCGCTAAACAGTAATACGTCTCCAACGTATCTATAATTTTTTATTGTTCCATGCTATTATACTACCCCTTTTGGATGCTTATGGGCTTTATTTTACACATTTATATCATTTTTGGGACTAACCTAGTAACCGGAGGCCCAGCCCATATTACTGTTTTTTGCATATTTCAGTATTTCAAAGAAAAGGAATATCAAACGGAGTCCAAACGGAATGAAACCTTCGGGAGCGTGATTTTTGGAATGAACGTGATCCAGAGGACTTGGAGTGCAAGTCAAGAAGCAGCCGAGGCTCCCACGAGATAGGAGGACGCCCCCCCCCCCCCCTATAGGGTGCGCCCCTATCTCGTGGGCCCCTCAGGCAGCCACCGACGTACTTCTTCTTCCTATATATATATACCTATGTACCCTGAAAACATCCAGGAGGCGGACGAAACACAATTTCCACCACCGTAACCTTCTGTATCCGCGAGATCCCATCTTGGGGCCTTCGTCGTCACTCTACCGGAGGGGGAATCAACTATGGAGGGCTTCTACATCAACATCCTTGCCCCTCCGATGAGTTGTGAGTAGTTTACCACAGACCTACGGGTCCATAGTTATTAGCTAGATGGCTTCTTCTCTCTTTTTGGATCTCAATACAATGTTCTCCCCCTCTCTTGTCGAGATCTATTCGATGTAAACTCTTTTTGCGGTGTGTTTGTCGAGATCCGATGAATTGTGGTTTATGATCAAGTTTATCTATGAATAATATTTGAATCTTCTCTGAATTCTTTTATGTATGATTGAGTTATCTTTGCAAGTCTCTTCGAATTATCAGTTTGGTTTGGCCTACTAGATTGATCTTTCTTGCCATGGGAGAAGTGCTTAGCTTTGGGTTCAATCTTGTGGTGTCCTTACCCAGTGACAGAAAGGGTTGCAAGGCACGTATTGTATTGTTGCCATCGAGGATAACAAGATGGGGTTTATATCATGTTGCTTGAGTTTCTCCCTCTACATCATGTCATCTTGCTTAATGCGTTTCTCTGTTCTTATGAACTTAATACTCTAGATGCAGGCAGGAGTCGGTCGATGTGTGGAGTAATAGTAGTAGATGCAGGCAGGAGTCGGTCTACTTGTTATGGATGTGATGCCTATATGCATGATCATGCCTAGATAATCTCATAACTATTCGCTTTTCTATCAATTGCTCGACAGTAATTTGTTCACCCACCGTAATACTTATGCTATCTTAAGAGAAGCCACTAGTGAAACCTATGGCCCCCGGGTCTATCTCTTATCATATTTGCTTCCAATCTACTTTTATTTGCATCTTTACTTTTTGCATCTATATTTATCTTATCTTACTATCTTTATTAGATCTCACTTCCGCAAGTGGCCGTGAAGGGATTGACAACCCCTTTATCGTTTGTGTAGGTGCGTGGGACTTTTGAGGAGCCTCCTACTGGATTGATACCTTGGTTCTCAAAAACTGAGGGAAATACTTACGCTACTATTGCTGCATCACCCTCTCCTCTTCGAGGAAAACAAACGCAAGCTCAAGACGTAGCAAGAAGGATTTCTGGTGCCGTTGCCGGGGAGGTATTCGCTCAAGTCAAGACATACCAACTACCCATCACAAACCCATCTCCCTCACATTTACATTATTTGCCATTTGCCTCTCATTTTCCTCTCCCCCACTTCACCCTTGCCGTTTTATTCGCCCTCTCTTTCCCAATCTCCTCCTCACTCTTTTCGCTTGCCTTTTTCCGTTTGCTTGTGTGTTGGATTACTTGTTGCCATGGCGCAAGATAATACCAAATTGTGTGATTTCTTGAATACCAATAATAATGATTTCCTTAGTACTCCGATTGCTCCTCTTAATGATGTTGAGTCTTGTGAAATCAATACTGCTTTGCTGAATCTTGTTATGAAAGATCAATTCGCCGGCCTTCCTAGTGAAGATGCCGCTACTCATCTAAACAACTTCATTGATTTGTGTGATATGCAAAAGAAGAAAGATACGGATAACAATATTGTCAAATTGAAGTTATTTTTGTTTTCACTTAGAGATCGTGCTAAAGTTTGGTTTTCATCTTTGCCTAAAAATAGTATTGATTCTTGGAACAAGTGCAAAGATGCTTTTATCTCCAAATATTTTCCTCCCGCTTAGATCATCACTCTTAGGAACGATATTATGAATTTTAAACAATTTCATCATGAGCATGTTGCCCAATCTTGGGAAAGAATGAAATTGATGCTTCGCAATTGCCCTACTCATGGTTTAAATTTATGGATGATCGTACAAAATTTTTATGCCGGTTTGAACTTCGCTTCTAGAAATCTCTTAGATTCGGCCGCGGGAGGCACGTTTATGGAAATAACGTTGGGAGATGCTACAAAACTTCTTGATAATATTATGGCTAATTATTCTCAATGGCACACCGAAAGATCTTCTAGTAAAAAAGTGCATGCTATAGAAGAAATCAATGTTTTGAGTGGAAAGATGGATGAACTTGTGAAATTGTTTGCTACTAAAAATACTCCTCTTGATCCCAATGATATGCCTTTGTCTTCCTTGATTGAGAATAATAATGAATCTATGGATGTGAATTTTGTTGCTAGGAATAGTTTTGGAAACAAGGCTTATAGAGGAAACTTTAATGCTAGACCGTTCCTAGTAATTCCTCTAATAATTATGGAAATTCCTACAATAATTCTTATGGTAATTTTTATAAGATGCCCTCTGATTTTGAGAATAGTGTGAAATATTTTATGATTTCTCAAAAGAATTTTAATGCTTTGCTTGAAGAAAAATTGCTCAAAGTTGACGATTTGGCTAGGAACATTGATAGACTTTCGCTTGATGTTGATTCTCTTAAACTTAGATCTTCTCCTCCTAAGCATGATATCAATGAGTCTCTCAAAGTAATGAGAATTTCCGTTGATGAGTGTAAGGAAAGAACCGCTAGATTGCGTGCTAAGAAAGATAAGTTTATAAAAGCATGTTCTTCTAGTTTCCATGAAAATAATGATGAGGATCTTAAAGTTATTGATGCGTCTCCTATTAGATCTATGTTTTTCAATATGAATTTTGATGATTATGGGACTGAAGATGAATCAACTTTGCCTAGAAGGTGTCCCAAGAATTCAGAGTCTTTAGATCTTGATGCTAAATTTGGTAAAAGTGAGATTGGAGAGGTCACAACTTTAAATAGCATTGAACCCACTATCTCGGATTTCAAGGAATTTGATTATGATAATTGTTCTTTAAAAGGTTGTATTTCCTTGTTGCAATCCGTTGTTAATTCTCCTCATGATTATAGTCAAAATAAAGCTTTTACCAAACATATTGTTGATGCCTTGATGCAATCTTATGATGAAAAACTTAATTTGGAAGTTTCTATACCTAGAAAACTTAATGATTAGTGGGAACCTACTATAAAGATTATAATTAAAGATCATGAGTGTTTTGCTTTGTGTGATTTGGGTGCTAGTGTTTCCACGATTCTGAAAAATTTATGTGATATTGTAGGTTTCCATGATCTTGATGATTGCTTGTTAAATTTGCACCTTGCGGATTCCACCATTAAAAAGCCAATGGGAAGGATCAATGATGTTCTTATTGTTGCAAATAGAAATTTGGTGCCCGTGGATTTTATCGTTCTTGATATAGATTGCAATCTTTCTTGCCCTATTATTCTTGGTAGACCTTTCCTTAGAACGATTGGCGCGATTATTGATATGAAGGAAGGGAATATTAGATTCGAATTTCCATTAAAGAAAGGCATGGAGAACTTTCCAAGAAATAAAGTCAAATTACCTTATGAATCTATTATGTGCGCTACTTATGAATTTAGTGCCAAAGATGGCACTCGTTAGATCTATCTTTGCTTTTATGCCTAGCTAGGGGCGTTAAACGATAGCGCTAGTTGGGAGGCAACCCAATTTTCTTTATGTTTTTTGTTTTTGCTCCTGTTTAGAAATAAATCTTGCATCTAACTTCTGTTTAGATGTGTTTTTATCTTTTAATTAGTGTTTGTGCCAAGTAGAACCTATAGGATAACCTATAATGATAGTTGATTTGATTCTGCTGAAAAACAGAAACTTTGCACGCACGAATATAATTTTGTTAAATCACAGGAACGTGCTTTTGCATTGATTATTTTCGCTGATGATAAATAAACAAATTTTCCAGGACTTCCTATTTTAGTAGGATTTGTAGAGTTCAAGAAGTTTGTGTTAGTTACAGATTGCTACAAACTGTTCTGTTTTTGACAGATTCTGTTTTTCGTGTGTTGTTTGCTTATTTCAATGCATCTATGGCCAATAAAATAGTTTATAAACCATAGAGAAGTTGGAATACAGTAGGTTTAACACCAAAATAGATAAAGAATGAGTTCATTACAGTACCTTATGTGGTGGTTTGTTTTCTTTCACTAACGGAGCTTATAAGATTTCCTGCTGAGTTTTGTTATGTGAAGTTTTCAAGTTTTGGGTAAAGCTCTTATGGTTATGGAATAAATGGTGGCAAGAGCCTAAGCTTGGGGATTCCCAAGGCACCCCAAGATATTCAAGGATAGCCAAAAGCCTAAGCTTGGGGATGCCCCGGGAAGGCATCCCCTCTTTCTCTGTGTTCATTGGTAACTTTACTTGGAGCTATATTTTTATTCGCCACATGATATGTGTTTTGTTTGGAGCGTTGTGTATTATATTAGTCTTTGGTTTTTAGTTTACCACAATCATCCTTGCTGTACACACCTTTTTGGAGAAGCCTATTTGATTAGAATTTGCTAGAATACTCTATGTGCTTCACTTATATCTTTTGAGCTTGATAGTTTTTGCTCTAGTGCTTCACTATATCTTTTAGAGCACGGTGGTGTCTTAATTTTGAAGAAATTATTAGTCTCTCATGCTTCACTTATATTATTTTGAGAGTCTTTTAGAACAGCATGGTATTTGCTATGGTTACAAATTTGGTCCTAGAATGATGAGCATCCAAGTTGGGTATAATAAAAACTATCATAGAAAGTGAATTGGATGCTATGATCAATTTGATGCTTGATAATTGTTTTGAGATATGGAGGTAGTGATATTAGAGTCATGCTAGTTGAGGTGATTATGAAAAATACTTGTGTTAAGGGTTGTGATTCCCGTAGCATGCACGTATGGTGAACCGCTTTGTGATGAAGTTGGAGCACAATTTTATTTATTGAGTGTCTTCCTTATGAGTGGCGGTCGGGGACGAGCGATGGTCTTTTCGTACCAATCTATCCCCCTAGGAGCATGTGCGTAGTGCTTTGGTTTTTGATGACTTCTAAATTTTTGCAACAAGTATATGAGTTCTTTTGACTAATGTTGAGTCCATGGATTATACGCACCCTTTCACCTTTCCATCATTGCTAGCCTCTCTTGTGCCGTTCAACTTTCGCCGGTACCATACACCCACCATATACCTTCCTCAAAACAGACACCATACCTACCTATTATGGCATTTCCATAGCCATTCCGAGATATATTGCCATGCAACTTTCCACCGTTCCGTTCATATGACACACATTACTTTTGTCATAATGCTCTTTGCATGATCATGTAGTTGACATTGTATTTGTGGCAAGGCCACCTTCATAATTTTCATACATCTTGCTCTTGATTCATTGCATATCCCGGTACACCGCTGGAGGCATTCATATAGAGTCATACCTTGTTCTAGCTTTGAGTTGTAATTCTTGAGTTGTAAATCCATAAAAGTGTGATGATTTTCATTATTAGAGCATTGTCCTAGTGAGGGAAGGATGATGAAGACTATGATTCCCCCACAAGTCGGGATGAGACTTCGGACTTTACAAAAAGAAAAAAAGAAAAAAAGAAAAAAAAGAGAAAGGCCAAAAAAAGGAAAGGCCAAAGAAAAAAAAAAGAGAAAAAGAAAAAAAGGAAAAGAAAAAAATAAAATGAGAGAAAAAGAGAGAAGGGACAATGCTACTATCTCTTTTTTCCACACTTGTGCTTCAAAGTAGCACCATGATCTTCATGATAGAGAGTCTCATATGTTGTCACTTTCATATACTAGTGGGAATTTTTCATTATAGAACTTGGCTTGTATATTCCAATGATGGGCTTCCTCAAAATGCCCTAGGTCTTCGTGAGCAAGCGAGTTGGATGCACACCCACTTAGTTTCTTTTGTTGAGATTTCTTATATTTATAGCTCTAGTGCATCTGTTGCATGGCAATCCCTACTCACTCACATTGATATCTATTAATGGGCATCTCCATAGCCCGTTGAGACGCCTAGTTGATGGGAGACTATCTTCTCCTTTTTTTGTATTCTCCACAACCACCATTCTATTCCACATATAGTGCTATGTCCATAGCTCACACTCATGTATTGCATGAAAGTTGAAAGAGTTTGAGATTATTAAAGTATGAAACAATTTCTTGGCTTGTCATCGGGGTTGTGCATGATTAAATACTTTGTGTGATGAAGATATAGCAACAGCCAGACTATATGATTTTGTAGGGATAACTTTCTTTGGCCATGTTATTTTGAGAAGACATGATTACTTTGATTAGTATGCTTGAAGTATCACTATTTTCATGTTAATATGAACTTTTATTTTGTATCATTTGGATCTGAACATTCATGCCACAATAAAGAAAATTACATTGAGAATTATGCTAGGTAGCATTCCACATCAAAAATTTCTTTTTTATCATTTACCTACTCGAGGACGAGCAGGAATTAAGCTTGGGGATGCTTGGTACGTCTCCAACGTATCTATAATTTTTGATTGTTGCATGCTATTATATTACCCCTTTTGGATGTTTATGGGCTTTATTTTACACATTTATATCATTTTTGGGACTAACCTACTAACCGGAGGCCCAGCCCATATTGCTGTTTTTTTTGTCTATTTCAGTATTTCGAAGAAAGGGAATATCAAACGGAGTCCAAACGGAATGAAACCTTCGGAAGCGTGATTTTTGGAACGAACGTGATCCAGAGGACTTGGAGTGCAAGTCAAGAAGCAGTCGAGGCTCCCACGATATAGGAGGGCGCCCCCCCCCTATAGGGCGCGTCCCCTATCTCGTGGGCCCCTCGGGCAGCCACCGACGTACTTCTTCCTCCTATATATACCTACGTACCCTGAAAACATCCAGGAGGCGGACAAAACACAATTTCCACCACCGTAACCTTCTGTATCCGCGAGATCCCATCTTGGAGCCTTCGTCGGCACTCTGCCGGAGGGGGAATCGACCACGGAGTGCTTCTACATCAACATCCTTGCCCCTCCGATGAGTTGTGAGTAGTTTACCACAGACCTATGGGTCCATAATTATTAGCTAGATGGCTTCTTCTCTCTTTTTGGATCTCAATACAATGTTCTCCCCCTCTCTTGTGGAGATCTATTCGATGTAAACTCTTTTTGCGGTGTGTTTGTCGAGATCCGATGAATTGTGGTTTATGATCAAGTTTATCTATGAATAATATTTGAATCTTCTCTGAATTCTTTTATGTATGATTGAGTTATCTTTGCAAGTCTCTTCGAATTATCAGTTTGGTTTGGCCTACTAGATTGATCTTTCTTGCCATGGGAGAAGTGCTTAGCTTTGGGTTCAATCTTGCGGTGTCCTTACCCAGTGACAGAAAGGGTTGCAAGGCACGTATTTTATTGTTGCCATCGAGGATAACAAGATGGGGTTTATATCATATTGCTTGAGTTTATCCCTCTACATCATGTCATCTTGCTTAATGCGTTACTCTGTTCTTATGAACTTAATACTCTAGATGCAGGCAGGAGTCGGTCGATGTCTGGAGTAATAGTAGTAGATGTAGGCAGGAGTCGGTCTACTTGTTATGGACGTGATGCCTATATACATGATCATGCCTAGATAATCTCATAACTATTCGCTTTTCTATCAATTGCTGGACAGTAATTTGTTCACCCACCGTAATACTTATGCTATCTTAAGAGAAGCCACTAGTGAAACCAATGGCCCCCGGGTCTATCTCTTATCATATTTTCTTCCAATCTACTTTTATTTGCATCTATATTATAAAATACCAAAAATATATTTATCTTATCTTACTATCTTTATTAGATCTCACTTTCGCAAGTGGCCGTGAAGGGATTGACAACCCCTTTATCGCGGTTGTTGCGAGTTCTTAGTTTGTTTGTGTAGGTGCGTGGGACTTTTGAGGAGCCTCCTACTGGATTGATACCTTGGTTCTCAAAAACTGAGGGAAATACTTACGCTACTATTGCTGCATCACCCTCTCCGCTTCGAGGAAAACCAACACAAGCTCAAGACGTAGCAAACAGCTACACCTGGAAGCTATGACCGAGATGCTAGGCCGGTCTCACAGCCTTGCTCAGCAGTTTGTGCAGCAGTTCCCCCGCAAGGCTAACCTTTCTTGAACTGTCTTGAAAGTGGTCTCGGTTCAGTATTATTTTGTTACGCTGCCATGGTGCCCAGTTTTTGTAATCTGCTTCTTCGTTGCGCTTTATGATCACTGGTGGCGAACTTCGATGCATAGTGGATGTAATATACCTTAAATCCTTTATTGTATAGTGTAGGTTTATTCTTAGTTACTATGCCGTAATTTCTTTATTGTATAGAGTAGGTTTGTTCTTAATTCCTACTAGTTACTGCCATGCATCATTCGCTATCTGGAAAAAAATCAGATGTAGTCGACCGGGCCGAAACATTCGACTCTAATGGGCCAGGTTTTTAGCGGGCCACAATTGGGCCGGCCTACGTCTTTCTTGGGCCCGAATGATTGGGGCCTTCACCCATTGCGCCAGGCCCAAACTTACACCGGCCTATATTTTAGTTGGGCCTTTTGTCGACCCAACGCTTAGTTTCGCCCAGGTAGCGTTGGGCCATTAACAGGCTGAATATTGTACTGGCCTGTTACGGCCGAGATGAAACCACGGGCCTTTAGCAGGCCAAAATGCATGTTGGGCCTCAATTTTCACTAGTCGTCGATGGGCCTTCAGGAGGCCGAAATGTAGACTGGGCCGTTTTGGGCCCAGTTAGCTCACGGGCCGTTACCAGGCCAAAACATATCTTGGTCCTTAGTTGGCCCACTGATATCATGGGCCTTTAAGAGGCCGAAAGCTTAGTACAAGCATCAACGGGCCAAATTACGCGACAGGCCTTTAACAGGCCCAAAGTCATGTTGGGCTTAACTGTTGCCACCTTTAGCATGGGCCGTTAGTGGGCCCGATGTCCCGTCGGACCATATATGGCCCATGGGCAGCACGGGCCATTCCCAGGCCGAAAGTCACACCGGGCTGAAATGGGCCCATGTCTACATCAGGCCTCTAACAGGCCGAAAGTCACTGGGCTGTAGTTGGGCCCAAATATTCGGCAAACAATTAACGGGCCAGATCTAGCTTCGGGCCGCAAATGGCCCAAATATTGGGCGAACAATTAACAGGCCAGATTTGGCTTCGGGCCGTAAATGGGCCCAAATATTGTGCGAACAATTAACGGGCCACATTTGGTTTCGGGCTGTAAATGGGCCTTTATTAAGCAGGTCGTTATTGGACTGGCCCACTAGTACCTGATTAAGTTCTACAGGCCTTTGACTGGGCCGGCCTTTTAACCTATATGGGCCTCTGTTGGGCCCAGCCACGTGTCGACGTATCATAGGCATGTCTCCTCCAATGGACGGGCAACATCTGGCCCACTGACGAGCTGACAGGTGTTCCCTTCGGCCAATCAGAATTTTACACATGGAAATTTCCCATTGGTCGGGGCTGTTAACGGGTTATCGGATCCAAAATCCGACCCAATAGCTTAACGACGTTCCGTTACGGTGGATGCCATGTGCCCGTCACCCTTAACGAAAGCACTTCTGTGACGTGCGATTTATCGTCATGGAAGTGGACACTTCCGTGATGATAATTTTGGTAATGTCATGGAACACTTGTACGACAGCATAGGTATGACTATCTTGATTCTATCATAAAACCGTCATGGATGTACATGCATGACAAAAACCGCGGCCTACTGTGACAAATGCGTATCATCACGGAAGTGTATTTTTTTGTAGTGTAATTTACTTATCATATAGATAATTTTCAAAAATAATAATTCATGATCAAATATATTTGAATGGCCATATATGCTTAGATCTTTCCCCATCACATGATGCTTGACAACTAAAGAGTAGGTTGGAATGAGAAGGAATACTACTGACTCTTGCATAAAAGTAAAATATAGGCCCTTCGCAGAGGAAAGTAGGGATTTGCAGAGGTGCCAGAGCTCGAAGCTTTTAAACAAAGATGAAAATAATTTTGAGAAGTATGCTTTCATTGTCAACGTAACAACCAAGAGTTCCCAATATCTTCCATCCTACACACATTATATGCGGTTCCCAAACAGAATGGTAAAGTTTTTACTCCCCCTCCACCAAGAATCATCAATCCATGGCTTGCCCGAAACAATGGGTGCCTCCAACTAACAACAATCCTGGGGGAGTTTTGTTTGCAATTATTTTGATTTGATTTTGATCTTTTGATCATGGGACTTGGCATCCCAGTTACCAGCCATTTTTCTCGTGAATGATGAGCGGAGTCCACTCAACGTGAGAATAACCCACCTAGCATGGAAGATACTCACAACCCCTAATAGCTACATGAGCGATTCGGGCATACAAAACAAATTATTATTTGAAGGTTTAGAGTTTGGCACATGCAAATTTACTTGGAACGGTAGGTAAATACCACATATAGGTAGGTATAGTGGACACTCATGGAAGAAACTTGGTTCAAGGAATTTGGATGCACAAGCAGTATTCCCGTTTAGTACAGATATTTTGGCTAGCAAAGGATTCTAAATAGCAAGCACCACATGTTCGAGGATCTATAACAATATAACTTCTATACAAATATGCCCAAGCATAACTCATTACGTTGTCTTCCTTGTCTAATTTCAACTAATTTGCTCAGGTTTGAAAATAATTAATGGAGCTCACAATCATAGAAGATGTCTAAGATAGTATATTTATATGTGAAATCTCTCTTCCTTCAATATTCTTTCATGAATTGTTCAAGTGACCAATACAATGTTTGCTAACCTTCAATAAATTTACCACCTCAACTTCTTAGATGTGAAGTCATTACTCCCAATGGGGTAAGCATATGAAACATATATAATTTCAGATTTATGACATTCAGCTCATTCAACCATTTACTCATGCGATATAACTGAAGCACACGAGTAAATGACAAACTACTCCAAAAAGATATAAGTGAAGATCAATGAGTAGTTAAATAATTGTGTAGCTATGTGAAGACTCTCTAACATTTAAGAATTTCAGATCTTGATATTTTATTCAAACAGCAAGCAAAACAAAATAAAACAAAATAACACTCCAAGCAAAACACATATCATGTGGTGAATAAAATATAGCTCCAAGTAAAGTTACCGATGAACGAAGACGAAAGAGGGGATGCCTTCCGGGGAATCCCCAAGCTTAGGCTCTTGGTTGTCCTTGAATATTACCTTGGGGTGCCTTGGGCATCCCCAAGCTTAGGCTCTTGTCACTCCTTATTCCATAGTCCATCAAATCTTTACCCAAAACTTGAAGACTTCACAACACAAAACTCAACAGGAAACTCGTAAGTTCTGTTAGTATAAGAAAACAAAACACCACTTAGGTACTATTGTGAACTCATTCTAAATTCATATTGGTGTAATATCTACTGTATTCCAACTTCTCTATGGTTCATACGCTCCGATACTACTCATAGATTCATCAAAATAGGCAAACAACACACAGAGAACAGAATCTGTCAAAAATAGAACAGTCTGTAGTAATCTGTATCATTCGAATCATTATGTAACACCAAAATTCCTACCAAATTAAGGAAACCTGAGAAATTTGTGTATCAATCCAGATCAAAAGAATGAGATCAAATCACGTTTCTGTGAATTGTCAAAACTAATTTACTGGGCGCAAAAGTTTCTGATTTTCAGCAGGATCAACACAACTATCACCGTAAGCTATCCTAAAGGTCTTACTTGGCACTTTATTGAAACAAAAGCTATAAAACATGATTACTATAGTAGAATAATCATGTGGACACACAAAAATAGTAAGGGTAAATATTGGGTTGTCTCCCAACAAGTGCTTTTCTTTAATGCCTTTCTAGCAAGGCATGATGATGACAATGATGCTCACATAAAAGATAAGAATTGAAACACAAAGAGAGCATCATGAAGAATATGACTAGCACATTTAAGTCTAACCCACTTCCTATGCATAGGGATTTTGTGATAAAACAACTTATGGGAACAATAATCAACTAGCATAGGAATGGAGAACAAGCATAACTTCAAGATTTTAAGCACATAGAGAGGAAACTTGATATTATGGCAATTCCTACAAGCATATGTTCTTCCCTCATAATAATTTTTAGTAGTATCATGAATGAATTCAAAAATATAACCATCACATAAAGCATTCTTTTCATGATCTACAAGCATAGAATTTTTATTCCTCTCCACATAAGCAAAATTCTTCTTATTCGCAATAGTGGGAGTATCATAAGAGACTCGAATACTATAAATTGTTTCCATATTAAAAGAGTAATGTTCATAAAAAGGGTAATCATACTCATGACAAGTTTTATAAATATAATCATCACTACTTTTTATAGCATAAGTTTCATCATAATAATCATCATAAGTAACAACTCTGTTCTCATCATAATCAATTGAAACCTCTTCCAAAATAGTGGATTCATTACTAAATAAAGTCATGACCTCTCCAAATCCACTTTCATAAATATTATAAGATTCAACATCCTCCAAAATAGTGGGATCATTACTTCCTAAAGTTGACACTCTTCCAAACCCACTTTCACCAATATAACCATAATAAATAGGAGGCATGCTATCATCATAATAAATTTGCTCATCAAAACTAGGGAGGCTAAAAATATCATCTTCATTAAACGTAGCATCCCCAAGCTTGGGACAAACATTAATTGCAGCAAATATATTCTCAAATATTTCATCTTCATCAAACATAGCTTCCCCAAGCTTGGGCCTTTTCATATCATAAGCATAATCACTCTCATCATTAATAGTATGGATAGCACCAATAGTATAGCAGTTATCATCATCACAATGATTAATAGGAGAAACATCATTTGGGATGGATACCGTTCTACCTTTGCTTCTCCGTCTTTTCTTTTTCTTCTTCACATCATGTGTTGGTTTAACCCTCTTTTTTGAGCTCCTTATTAATGAGATTGGTTGAATCGAAGGCTCCTCCTCGTTACCTGATTCATCATAAGAAATAATAGGAGGATATTGGGAAGTCTCTTCCCTTTCATTAGTATTCCCTTCATCTTTTATTTGCTTTCTTTTCTTTATGTAATTGGCAATATAAGGATTTTCAATGCAATTCATCGCAAAATACATATAAATTTCCTCTAGATTAATGTCAAGGAATTTCTCAAGGTTATATTCTGGAATATGCTTAGTTAAACGTTTCAATTCTTCATAACCCAAAAGCAAACTAAGTTCATTATGATGTGCAAGGGAAATCAAGTCATCACGATTTTTGGACGCAATTCGATCATGAAACAATTTGCATTGGAGATTCAAATGACCACGTTCATTGCAAAGTTCACAAGTACGGTAAAGAAATTTTAAATTTTCAGCACTCCCATCTAGCCTTTCTTGCAACCATTTAGTTTCTAAATACTTATGCCTCTTGCAAAATCTATCTTCCCTATTTTGGGTGTACTTGCAAACTCTATGCACTCCATAAAAATTGACATGCTTATAAGAGACATTTTCATCATGACTAGTGCAATCATCATTAGTACTGTGGATATTCAAAGAGATCATACTAACAACATTGCAATCATGCTCATCATTCAAAGATTTAGTGCCAAACATTTTATAGACTTCTTCTTCTAGCACTTGAGAACAATTTTCCTTTCCATCATTCTCACGAAAGATATTAAAAAGATGAAGCGTATGAGGCAAACTCTATTCCATTTTTTTGTGTAGTTTTATTTTATAAACTAAACTAGTGATAAAACAAGAAACTAAAAGATTCGATTGCAAGATCTAAAGATATACCTTCAAGCACTCACCTCCTCAGCAACGGCGCCAGAAAAGAGATTGATGTCTACTACACAACCTTCTTGTAGGCGTTGTTGGGCCTCCAAGTGCAGAGGTTTGTAGGACAGTAGCAAATTTCCCTCAAGTGGATGATCTAAGGTTTATCAATCTGTGGGAGGCGTAGGATGAAGATGGTCTCTCTCAAACAACCCTGCAACCAAATAACAAAGAGTCTCTTGTGTCCCCAACACACCCAATACAATGGCAAATTGTATAGGTGCACTAGTTCGGTGAAGAGATGGTGATACAAGTGCAATATGGATGGTAGATATAGGTATTTGTAATACGAAAATATAAAAACAGCAAGGTAACAAGTGGTAAAAGTGAGCGTAAACGGTATTGCAATGCTAGGAAACAAGGCCTAGGGTTCATACTTTCACTAGTGCAAGTTCTCTCAACAATAATAACATAATGGGATCATATAACTATCCCTCAACATGCAACAAAGAGTCACTCCAAAGTCACTAATAGCGGAGAACAAACGAAGAGGTTATTGTAGGGTACGAAACCACCTCAAAGTTATCCTTTCTGATCGATCTATTCAAGAGTCCGTAGTAAAATAACACGAAGCTATTCTTTCCGTTCGATCTATCATAGAGTTTGTACTAGAATAACACCTTAAGACACAAATCAACCAAAACCCTAACGTCACCTAGATACTCCAATGTCACCTCAAGTATCCGTGGGCATGATTATACGATATGCATCACACAATCTCAGATTCATCTATTCAGCCAACACATAGAACTTCAAAGAGTGCCCCAAAGTTTCTACTGGAGAGTCAAGACGAAAACATGTGCCAACTCCTATGCATAGATTCCCAAGGTCACGGAACCCGCAAGTTGATCACCAAAACATACATGAAGTGAATCAATAGAATACCCCATTGTCACCACGGGTATCCCACGCAAGACATACATCAAGTGTTCTCAAATTCTTCAAGACGCAATCCGATACATCAAGATCATACCACCTCAAGAACACTAGAGAGAGAGGTCAAACACATAGCTACTGGTACATACCCTCAGCCCCGAGGGTGAACTACTCCCTCCTCGTCATGGAGAGTGGCGGGATGATGAAGATGGACATCGGTGAGGGATCCCCCCTCCAGCAGGGTGCCGGAATAGGGTCCCGATTGGTTTTGGGGGGCTACAGAGGCTTGTGGCGGCGGAGGCGGAACTCCCGGTCTATTGTGCTCCTCGAAGTTTTTAGCATATATGGACATATATAGGCGAAAGAAGTCGGTCAGGGGAGCCACGAGGGGCCCATGAGGGTGGGGGCGCGCCCAGGGGGTAGGGCGCGCCTCCCTGCCTCGTGGCCACCTTGAAGCTTCCCTGAATTCCACTCCAAGTCTTCTGGATTGCTTCTGTTCCAAAAATAGCTCTCCCGAAGGTTTCATTCCGTTTGGACTCCGTTTGATATTCCTTTTCTTTGAAACACTGAAATAGGCAAGAAAACAATAATTTGGGTTGGGCCTCCGGTTAATAGGTTAGTCCCAAAAATAATATAGAAGTGCTTAGTAAAGCCCATAAACATCCAAAACAGATAATTTAATAGCATGAATACTTCATAAATTATAGATACGTTGGGGACGTATCAGCATCCCCAAGCTTAATTCCTGCTCGTCCTCGAGTAGGTAAATGATCAAAGAAAGATTTTATGGAGTGTGAATGCTAGCAGGTGCATAAGTTTGATCAATGATAATTTCAATCACCTTTTCTAGCATCATTATATGTCATAACAGTAGCTCATCTCATAAAACTTCTCATGATCAAGTAACAAGCTATTCAAACGTTAAAGCATAGACCATAAACTTTCTTGAAAACTAGCAAACTATGTTCTCACTAATCAAACAATTGCAATTCATCTTATTTTCAGGAAGGGTCTTTGTAAGAGCTTTGATTTAGAAAATCCCACATACTCAACTATCATATGGTCTTCCATGATTGCTACCACTCGAAGCATATTTTTAGAACAAATAGCATCCATCTAACACAGAGAAAGATAGGGGCTTAATGTTTCGCCTCCCAACTTACTTATCATATAGATAATTGTCAACAATAATAGTTCATGATCAAATATATTTGGATGGCCATATATGCTTAGATCTTTCCCCATCACATGATGCTTGCCAACTAAAGAATAGGTTGGAATGAGAAGGAATACAACTAATTCTTGCATAAAACTAAAAGATAGGCCCTTCGCAGAGGGAAGCAGGGATTTGTAGAGGTGTCAGAGCTCGAAGCTTTTAAACAGAGATGAAAATAATTTTGAGAAGTATGCTTTCATTGTCAACATAACTGTTGGGGAACGTAGTAATTTCAAAAAAAATCCTACGCACACGCAAGATCATGGTGATGCATAGCAACGAGAGGGGAGAGTGTTGTCTATGTACCCTCGTAGACCGAAGCGGAAGCGTTGACGCAACATAGAGGAAGTAGTCGTACGTCTTCCCGGTCCAACCGATCCAAGCACCGTTACTCCGGCACCTCCGAATTCTTGACACACGTACAGCTCGATGACGCACCCCGGGCTCCGATCCAGCAAAGCTTTGGGGACGAGTTCTGTCAGCACGACGGCGTGGTGAAGATCTTGATGTTCAACTGTCGCAGGGCTTCGCCTAAGCACCGCTACAATATGACCAAGGTGTATTATCGTGGAGGGGGGCACCGCACACGGCTAAGGAACGATCACGAAGATCAACTTGTGTGTCTATGGGGTGCCCCCTGCCCCCGTATATAAAGGAGTGGAGGAGGGGAGGGCCGGACCTCTCTATGGCGCGCCCTAGGGGAGTCCTACTCCCACCGGGAGTAGGATTCCCCCTTTCCTAGTCCAACTAGGAGTCCTTCCAAGTAGTAGGAGTAGGAGACAAGGAAGGGGAAGAGGGAAGGGAAGGAAGGAGGGGGTGCGGCCCCTCCCCCTAGTCCAACTTGGACTAGGCCTTGGGGGGCGTGCAGCTTGCCCTAGGCAGCCCCTCTCTCTTTCCCGTATGGCCCAATAAGGCCCAATACTTCTCCCGGCGAATTCCCGTAACTCTCCGGTACTCCGAAAAATACCCGAATCACTCGGAACCTTTCCGAAGTCCGAATATAGTCGTCCAATATATCGATCTTTACGTCTCGACCATTTCGAGACTCCTCGTCATATCTCCGATCTCATCCGGGACACCGAACTCCTTCGGTACATCGAAACTCATAAACTCATAATAAAACTGTCATCAAAACCTTAAGCGTGCGGACCCTACGGGTTCGAGAACTATGTAGACATGACCGAAACACGTTTCCGGTCAATAACCAATAGCGGGACCTGGATGCCCATATTGGCTCCCACATATTCTACGAAGATCTTTATCGGTCAAACCGCATAACAACATACGTTGTTCCCTTTGTCATCGGTATGTTACTTGCCCGAGATTCGGTCGTCGGTATCTCAATACCTAGTTCAATCTCGTTACCGGCAAGTCTCTTTACTCGTTCCGTAATACATCATCCCACAACTAACTCATTAGTTACAATGCTTGCAAGGCTTAAGTGATGTGCATTACCGAGAGGGCCCAGAGATACCTCTCCGACAATCGGAGTGACAAAACCTAATCTCGAAATACGCCAACCCAACATGTACCTTTGAAGACACCTGTAGTACTCCTTTATAATCACCCAGTTACGTTGTGACGTTTGGTAGCACCCAAAGTGTTCCTCCGGTAAAAGGAAGTTGCATAATCTCATAGTTACAGGAACATGTATAAGTCATGAAGAAAGCAATAGCAATATACTAAATGATCATGTGTTAGGCTAACAGAATGGGTCATGTCAATCACATCATTCTCCTGATGTGAACCCGTTTATCAAATGACAACTCATGTCTATGGCTAGGAAACTTAACCATCTTTGATTCACGAGCTAGTCAAGTAGAGGCATACTGGTGACACTATGTTTGTCTATGTATTCACACATGTATTATGTTTCCGGTTAATACAATTCTAGCATGAATAATAAACATTTATCATGATATGATGAAATAAATAATAACTTTATTATTGCCTCTAGGGCATATTTCCTTCAGTCTCCCACTTGCACTAGAGTCAGTAATCTAGTTCACATCGCCATGTGATTTAACACCAATATTCATATCTGTATATGATTAACACCCATATTTCACATCGTCATGTGACCAACACCCAAAGGGTTTACTAGAGTCAATAATCTAGTTCACATCGCTTATGTGATTAACACCCAAAGAGTACTAAGGTGTGATCATGTTTTGCTCGTGAGAGAAGTTTAGTCAACGGGTCTATCACATTCAGAGCCATATGTATTTTGCAAATATTCTATGTCTACAATGCTCTGCACGGAGCTACTCTAGCTAATTGCTCCCACTTTCAATATGTATCCAGATTAAGACTTAGAGTCATCTGGATCAGTGCCAAAACTTGTATCGACGTAACCTTTTACGACGAACCTTTTGTCACCTCCATAATTGACAAACATATCCTTATTCCACTAAGGATAATTTTGACCAATGTCCAGTGATCTACTCCTAGATCACTAGTGTTCTCCCTTGCCAAACCAGGGTAGAGTATACAATAGGTCTGGTCCATAGCATGGCATACTTTTATAAAACCTATGGCCAAGGCATAGGGAATGACTTTCATTCTCTTTCTATCTTCTGCCGTGGTCGGGTTTTGAGTCGTACTCAATTTCACACCTTGTAACACAGGCAAGAACTCTTTCTTTGACTGTTCCATTTTGAACTACTACAAAATCTTGTCAAGGTATGTACTCATTGAAAAAACTTATCAAGCGTCTTGATCTATCTCTATAGATTTTGATGCTCAATATGTAAGCAGCTTCACCGAGGTCTTTCTTTGAAAAACTCCTTTCAAACACTCCTTTATGCTTTGCAGAATAATTCTACATTATTTCCGATCTACAATATGTCATTCACATATACTTATCAGAAATGCTGTAGTGCTCCCACTCACTTTCTAGTAAATACAGGCTTCACCGCAAGTCTGTATAAAACTATATGCTTTGATCAACTTATCAAAGCGTATATTCCAACTCCGACATGCTTGCACCAGTCCATAGAAGGATCGCTGGAGCTTGCGTATTTTGTCAGCACCTTTAGGATTGACAAAACCTTCTGGTTGCATCATATACAACTCTTCTTTAAATCCATTAAGGAATGTAGTTTTGTTTATCCATTTGCCAGATTTCATAAAAAGCGGCAATTGCTAACATGATTTGGACAGACTTAAGCATCGCTACGAGCGAGAAAATTTCATCGTAGTCAACACCTTGAACTTTGTCAAAAACCTTTTTCGACAAGTCTAGCTTTGTAGATAGTAACACTACTATCAACGTCCGTCTTCCTCTTGAAGATCCATTTATACAATATGGCTTGCCGATCATCGGGCAACTCCACCAAAGTCCACACTTTGTTCTCATACATGGATCCCATCTCAGATTTCATGGCCTTAAGCCATTTTGCGAAATCTGGGCTCATCATCGCTTCCTCATAGTTCATAGGTTCATCATGGTCTAGTAACATGACTTCCAGAACGGGATTACTGTACCACTCTAGTGCGGACCGTACTCTGGAAGACCTACGAGGTTCTGTAGTAACTTGATCTGAAGTTTCATGATCATCATCATTAGCTTCCTCACTAATTGGTGTAGAAATCACAGGAACTGATTTCAGTGATGAACAATTTTCCAATTCGGGAGAAGGTACAGTTACCTCATCAAGTTCTACTTTTCTCCCACTCACTTCTTTCGAGAGAAACTTCTTCTCTAGAAAGGATCCATTTTTAGCAACGAATATCTTGCCTTCAGATCTGTGATAGAAGGTGTACCCAACAATTTCCTTTGGGTATTCTATGAAGACGCACTTCTCCGATTTGGGTTCGAGCTTATCAGGATGAAACTTTTTCACATAAGCATCGCAGCCCCAAACTTTAAGAAACGACAACTTGGGTTTCTTGCTAAACCACAATTCTTATGGTGTCGTCTCAACGGATTTAGATGGTGCCCTTTTAACGTGAATGCAGCTGTCTCTAATGCATAACCCAAAAACAATAGTGGTAAATCAGTAAGAGACATCATAGATCGCACTATATCCAATAAAGTGCGGTTACGACATTCGGACACACCATAACATTATGGTGTTCCAGGTGGCGTGAGCTGTGAAACTATTCCACAATGTTTTAATTGAAGACCAAACTCGTAACTCAAATATTCTCCTCCACGATCAGATCGCAGAAACTTTATTTTCTTGTTACGATGATTCTTCCACTTCACTCTGAAATTCTTTGAACCTTTCAACTATTTCAGACTTATGTTTCATCAAGTAGATATACCCATATCTACTCAAATCATCTTGTGAAGGTCAGAAAATAACGATACTGGCCATGAGCAACAACACTCGTTGGATCGCATACATCGGTATGTATTATTTCCAATAAGTCAGTAGCTCGTTCCATTGTTCCGGAGAACAGAGTTTTAGTCATCTTGCCGAAAAGGCACGGTTCGCAAGCATCAAATGATTCATAACCAAGTGATTCCGAAAATCCATCTTCATGGAGTTTCTTCATGCGCTTTACACCGATATGACCCAAACGGCAGTGCCACAAATAAGTTGCACTATCATTATTAACTTTGCATCTTTTGGCATCAATATTATGAATATGTGTATCACTACGATCGAGATCCAACAAACTATTTTCATTGGGTGTATAACCATCGAAGGTTTTATTCATGTAGACAGAACAACAATTATTCTCTAACTTCAAATGAATAACCGTATCGCAATAAACATGATAAAATCATATTCATGCTCAACGCAAACGCCAAATAACATTTATTTAGGTTTAACACTAATCCCGAAAGTATAGGGAGTGTGCGATGATGATCATATCAATCTTGGAACTACTTCCAACACTCATCGTCACTTCCCCTTCAACTAGTCTCTGTTTATTCTGTAACTCCTGTTTCGAGTTACTAATATTAGCAAGCGAACAAGTATCAAATACTCAGGGGCTACTATAAACACTAGTAAGGCACACATCAATAACCCGTATATCAAATATACCCTTGTGCACTTTGCCATCCTTCTTATCCACCAAATATTCAGGGCATTTCCGTTTCCAGTGACCATTTCCTTTGCAGTGTAAGCATTCAGTTTCAGGCTTTGGTTCAGCTTTGGGCTTCTTCGTGGGAGTGAAAACTTGCTTGTCTTTCCACTTGAAGTTCCCTTTCTTTCCCTTTGCCCTTTTCTTGAAACTAGTGATCTTGTCAACCATCAACACTTGATGCTCTTTCTTGATTTCTACCTTCGTCGATTTCAACATCATGAAGAGCTCAGGAATCGTTTTCGTCATCCCTTGCATACTATAGTTCATCACAAAGTTCTACTAACTTGGTGATGGTCACTAGAGAACTCTGTCGATCACTATCATCTAGAAGATTAACTCCCACTTGATTCAAGCGATTGTAGTACCCAGACAATCTGAGCACATGCTCACTAGTTGAGCGATTCTCCTCCATCTTTTAGCCATAGAACTTGTTGGAGACTTCATATCTCTCAACTCGGGTATTTTCTTAAAATATTAACTTCAACTCCTAGAATATCTCATATGGTCCATGACGTTCAAAACGTCTTTGAAGTCCCGATTCTAAGCTATTAAGCATGGTGCACTAAACTATCAAGTAGTCATCATATTGAGCTAGCCAAACGTTAATAACGTCTGCATCTGCTCCTACAATAGGTCTGTCACCTAGCAGTGCATTAAGGACATAATTCTTCTGTGCAGCAATGAGGATAAACCTCAGATCATGGATCCAATCCGCATCATTGCTACTAACATTTTTCAACACAATTTTCTCTAGGAACATATCAAAATAAACATATGAAAGCAACAATGCGAGCTATTGATCTACAACATAATTTGCAAAATACTACCAGGACTAAGTTCATGATAAATTTAAGTTCAATTAATCATATTACTTAAGAACTCCCACTTAGACAGACATCTCTCTAGTCATCTAAGTGATCACGTGATCCAAATCAACTAAACCATAACCGATCATCACGTGAGATGGAGTTGTTTTCAATGGTGAACATCACTATGTTGATCATATCTACTATATGATTCACGCTCGACCTTTCGGTCTCCGTGCTCCGAGGCCATATCTGCATATGCTAGGCTCGTCAAGTATAACCTGAGTATTCCGTGTGTGCAAAACTGGCTTGCACCCGTTGTAGATGGACGTAGAGCTTATCACACCCGATCATCACGTGGTGTCTGGGCACGACGAACTTTGGCAATGGTGCATACTCAGGGAGAACACTTCTTGATAATTAGTGAGAGATCATCTTAAAATGCTACCGTCAATCAAAGCAACAATAAGATGTATAATAGATAAACATCATATGCAATCAAAATATGTGACATGATATGGCCATGATCATCTTGCGCCTTTGATCTCCATCTCCAAAGTACTATCATGATCTCTATCGTCACCGGCACGACACCGTGATCTTCATCATCTTGATCTATATCAATGTGTCATCACATGGTTGTCTCACCAACTATTGCTATCATATAGCGATAAAGTAAAGCAATTATTTGGCACTTGCATCTTATGCAACAAAGAGACATCCATAGGGCTTCTGCTAGTTGCCGATAACTTCAACAAAACATGATCATCTCATACAACAACTTATATCTTATCACGTCTTGACCACATCACATCACAATATGCCCTCCAAAAACTAGTTAGACGTCCTGTACTTTGTTGTTGCAAATTTTACGTGGCTGCTATGGGCTGAGCAAGAACCGTTCTTACCTATGCATCAAAACCACAACGATAGTTCGTCAAGTTAGTGTTGTTTTAACCTTCGCAAGGACCGGGCGTCGCCACACTCGGTTCAACTAAAGTTGGAGAAACTGACACCCGCCAGCCACCTGTGTGCAAAGCACGTCGGTAGAACCAGTCTCGCATAAGCGTACGCGTAATGTCGGTCCGGGCCGCTTCATCCAACAATACCGCCGAACCAAAGTATGACATGCTGGTAAGCAGTATGACTTATATCGCCCACAACTCACTTGTGTTCTACTCGTGCATATAACATCAAACCATAAAACCTAGGCTCTGATGCCACTGTTGGGGAACGTAGTAATTTCAAAAAAATTCCTACGCACACGCAAGATCATGGTGATGCATAGCAACGAGAGGGGAGAGTGTTGTCTACGTACCCTCGTAGACCGAAGCCGAAGCGTTGACGCAACATAGAGGAAGTAGTCGTACGTCTTCCCGGTCCAACCGATCCAAGCACCGTTACTCCGGCACCTCCGAGTTCTTGACACACGTACAGCTCGATGACGCACCCCGGGCTCCGATCCAGCAAAGCTTCGGGGAGGAGTTCCGTCAGCACGACGGCGTGGTGACGATCTTGATGTTCAACCGTCGCAGGGCTTCGCCTAAGCACCGCTACAATATGACCGAGGTGTATTATCATGGAGGGGGGCACCGCACACGGCTAAGGAACGATCACGAAGATCAACTTGTGTGTCTATGGGGTGCCCCCTGCCCCCGTATATAAAGGAGTGGAGGAGGGGAGGGCCGGCCCTCTCTATGGCGCGCCCTAGGGGAGTCCTACTCCCACCGGGAGTAGGGTTCCCCCTTTCCAAGTCCAACTAGGAGTCCTTCCAAGTAGTAGGAGTAGGAGACAAGGAAGGGGAAGAGGGAAGGGAAGGAAGGAGGGGGGTGCGGCCCCTCCCCCTAGTCCAATTCATACTAGGCCTTGGGGGGCGTGCAGCTTGCCCTAGGCAGCCCCTCTCTCTTTCCCGTATGGCCCAATAAGGCCCAATACTTCTCCCGGCGAATTCCCGTAACTCTCCGGTACTCCGAAAAATACCCGAATCACTCGGAACCTTTCCGAAGTCCGAATATAGTCGTCCAATATATCGATCTTTATGTCTCGACCATTTCGAGACTCCTCGTCATGTCCCCGATCTCATCCGGGACTCCGAACTCTTTCGGTACATCAAAACTCATAAACTCATAATAAAACTGTCATCGAAACCTTAAGCGTGCGGACCCTACGGGTTCGAGAACTATGTAGACAAGACCGAAACACGTTTCCGGTCAATAACCAATAGCGGGACCTGGATGCCCATATTGGCTCCCACATATTCTACGAAGATCTTTATCGGTCAAACCGCATAGCAACATACGTTGTTCCTTTTGTCATCGGTATGTTACTTGCCCGAGATTCGGTCGTCGGTATCTCAATACCTAGTTCAATCTCGTTACCGGCAAGTCTCTTTACTCGTTCCGTAATACATCATCCCACAACTAACTCATTAGTTACAATGCTTGCAAGGCTTAAGTGATGTGCATTACCGAGAGGGCCCAGAGATACCTCTCCGACAATCGGAGTGACAAAACCTAATCTTGAAATACGCCAACCCAACATGTACCTTTGAAGACACCTGTAGTACTCCTTTATAATCACCCAGTTACGTTGTGACGTTTGGTAGCACCCAAAGTGCTCCTCCGGTAAAAGGGAGTTGCATAATCTCATAGTTACAGGAACATGTATAAGTCATGAAGAAAGTAATAGCAATATACTAAACGATCAAGTGCTAGGCTAACGGAATGGGTCATGTCAATCACATCATTCTCCTAATGATGTGATCCCATTAATCAAATGACAACTCATGTCTATGGCTAGGAAACTTAACCATCTTTGATTCACGAGCTAGTCAAGTAGAGGCATACTAGTGACACTATGTTTGTCTATGTATTCACACATGTATTATGTTTCCAGTTAATACAATTCTAGCATGAATAATAAACATTTATCATAATATGAGGAAATAAATAATAACTTTATTATTGCCTCTAGGGCATACTTCCTTCAATAACAACCAAGAGTTCCCAATATCTTCCATGCTACACACATTATAGGCGGTTCCCAAACAGAATGGTAAATTTTTTACTCCCCCTCCACCAACAATCATCAATCCATGGCTTGTTCGAAACAATGGGTGCCTCCAACTAACAACAATCTTGGGGGAGTTTTGTTTGCAATTATTTTGATTGGATTTTGATCTTTTGATCATGGGACTTGGCATCCCAGTTACCAGCCATTTTTCTCATGAATGATGAGCGGAGTCCACTCATCATGAGAATAACCCACCTAGCATGGAAGATACTGACAACCCCTAGTCGCTACATGAGCGATTCGGGCATACAAAACAGATTATTATTTGAAGGTTTAGAGTTTGGCACATGCTAATTTACTTGGAACGGTTGGTAAATACCACATATAGGTAGGTATAGTGGACACTCATGGAAGAAACTTGGTTCAAGGAGTTTGGATGCACAAGCAGTATTCCCGCTTAGTACAGATATTTTGGCTAGCAAAGGGTTCTAAATAGCAAGCACCACATGTTCGAGGATCTATAACAATATAACTTCTATACAAATATGCCCAAGCATAACTCATTACGTTGTCTTCCTTGTCTAATTTCAACTAATTTGCTCAGGTTTGAAAATAATTAATGGGGCTCACAATCATAGAAGATGTCTAAGATAGTATATTTATATATGAAATCTCTCTTCCTTCAATATTCTTTCACGAATTGTTCAAGTGACCAATACAATGTTTGCTAACCTTCAATAAATTTACCACCTCTACTTCTTAGACGTGAAGTCATTACTCCCAGTGGGGTAAGCATATGAAACATATATAATTTTAGATTTATGACATACAACTCATTCAACCATTTACTCATAGGATATAACTAAAGCACACGAGTAAATGACAAACTACTCCAAAAAGATATAAGTGAAGATCAATGAGTAGTTAAATAATTGTGTAGCTATGTGAAGACTCTCTAACATTTAAGAATTTTAGATCTTGATATTTTATTCAAACAGCAAGCAAAACAAAATAACACAAAATAACCCTCCAAGCAAAACACATATCATGTGGTGAATAACAATATAGCTCCAAGTAAAGTTACCGATGAACGAAGACGAAAGAGGGGATGCCTTCCGGGGAATCCCCAAGCTTAGGCTCTTGTTTGTCCTTGAATATTACCTTGGGGTGCCTTGGGCATCCCAAAGCTTAGGCTCTTGCCACTCCTTATTCCATAGTCCATCAAATCTTTACCCAAAACTTGAAGACTTCACAACACAAAACTCAACAGAAAACTCGTAAGCTCCGTTAGTACAAGAAAATAAATCACCACTTAGGTACTATTATGAACTCATTATAAATTCATATTGGTGTAATATCTACTGTATTCCAACTTCTCTATGGTTCATACCCTCCGATACTACTCATAGATTCATCAAAATAGGCAAACAACACATAGAAAACAGAACATGTCAAAAACAGAACAGTCTGTAGTAATCTGTATCATTCGAATAATTATGTAACTCCAAAATTCCTACCAAATTAGGGAAACTTGAGCAATTTGTGTACCAATCTAGATCAAAATCAAGTTTTTGTGAATTATCAAAACTAATTTACTAGGCGCAAAAGTTTCTCATTTTCAGCTGGATCAACAGAACTATAACCGTAAGCTATCCTAAATGTCTTACTTGGCTCTTTATTGAAACAAAAGCTATAAAACATGATTACTACAGCAGCATAATCATGTGGACACACAAAAACAGTAAGGGTAAATATTGGGTTGTCTCCCAACAAGCGCTTTTCTTTAATGCCTTTCTAGCTAGGCATGATGATGACAATGATGCTCACATAAAAGATAAGAATTGAAACACAAAGAGAGCATCATGAAGAATATGACTAGCACATTTAAGTCTAACCCACTTCCTATGCATAGGGATTTTGTGAGCAAACAACTTATGGGAACAATAATCAACTAGCATAGGAAGGCCGAACAAGCATAACTTCAAGATTTTAAGCACATAGAGAGGAAACTTGATATTATGGCAATTCCTACAAGCATATGTTCTTCCCTCGTAATAATTTTCAGTAGCATCATGAGTGAATTCAACAATATAACCATCACATAAAGCATTCTTTTCATGATCTACAAGCATAGAATTTTTATTACTCTCCACATAAGCAAAATTCTTCTTATTCGGAATAGTGGGAGTATCATAAGAGACTTAAATACTATAAATTGTTTCCATATTACAAGAGTAATGTTCAGAAAAAGGGTAATCATAATCATGACAAGTTTTATAAATATAATCATCACTACTTTTTATAGCATAAGTTTCATCATAATAATCATCATAAGCAGCAACTTTGTTCTCATCATAATCAATTGAAACCTCTTCCAAAATAGTGGATTCATTACTAAATAAAGTCATGACCTCTCCAAATCCACTTTCATAAATATTATAAGATTCAACATCCTCCAAAATAGTGGGATCATTACTTCCGAAAGTTGACACTCTTCCAAACCCACTTTCATCAATATAACCATCATAAATAGGAGGCATGCTATCATCATAATAAATTTGCTCATCAAAACTTGGGAGGCTAAAAATATCATCTTCATTAAACGTAGCATCCCGAAGATTGGGACAAACATTAATTGCAGCAAATATATTCTCAAATATTTCATCCTCATCAAACATAGCTTCCCCAAGCTTGGGCCTTTTCATATCATAAGCATAATCACTCTCATCATTAATAGTATGGATAGCACCAACAGTATAGCAATTATCATCATCACAATGAGTAATAGGAGAAACATCATTTGGGAGGGATACCTTTCTACCTTTGCTTCTCCGTCTTTTCTTTTTTCTTCTTCACATCATGTGTGGGTTTAACCCTCTTTTTTTAGCTCCTTATTAATGAGATTGGTTGAATAGAAGGTTCCTCTTCTTTACCTGATTCATCATAAGAAATAATAGGAGGATATTGGGAAGTCTCTTCCTTTTCATTAGTATTCTCTTCATCTTCTATTTGCTTTCTTTTCTTTATGTAATTGGCAATATAAGGATTTTCAATGCAATTCACTGCACAATACATATAAATTTCCTCTAGATTAATATCAAGGGATTTCTCAAGGTTATATTTTGGAATATGCTTAGTTAAACATTTCAATTCTTCATAACCCAAAAGCAAACTAAGTTCATTATGATGTTCAAGGGAAATCAAGTCATCACAATTTTTGGACATGATTCGATCATGAAACAATTTGCATCGGAGATTCAAATGACCACATTCATTGCAAAGTTCACAAGCACGGTAAAGAAATTTTAAATTTTCAGCACTCGCATCTAGCCTTTCTTGCAACCATTTAGTTTCTAAATACTTATGCCTCTTGCAAAATCTATCTTCCCTATTTGGTGTGTACTTGCAAACTCTATGCACTCCACAAAAATTGACATGCTTATAAGGGACATTTTCATCATGACTAGTGCAATCATCATTAGTACTATGGATATTCAAAGAGATCATACTAACAACATTGCAATCATGCTCATCATTCAAAGATTTAGTGCCAAACATTTTATAGACTTCTTCTTCTAGCATTTGAGCACAATTTTTCTTTCCATCATTCTCACGAAAGATATTAAAAAGATAAAGCGTATGAGGCAAACTCAATTCCATTTTTTTTGTAGTTTTATTTTATAAACTAAACTAGTGATAAAACAAGAAACTAAAAGATTCTATTGCAAGATCTAAAGATATACCTTCAAGCACTCACCTCCCTGGCAACAGCGCCAGAAAAGAGCTTGATGTCTACTACACAACCTTCTTCTTGTAGACGTTGTTGGGCCTCCAAGTGCAGAGGTTTGTATAGGACAGTAGCAAATTTCCTCAAGTGGATGACCTAAGGTTTATCAATCCGTGGGAGGCATAGGATGAAGATGGTATCTCTCAAACAACCCTGCAACCAAATAACAAAGAGTCTCTTGTGTCCCCAACACACCCAATACAATGGCAAATTGTATAGGTGCACTAGTTCGGCGAAGAGATGGTGATACAAGTGCAATATAGATGGTAGATATAGGTTTTTGTAATCTGAAACTATAAAAACAGCAAGGTAACAAGTGGTAAAAGTGAGCGTATGTAACACCCCGGATGTAACTTCCCATATTTGTAACTCCAACTCTTGCCATTTTCGGCTATGCGCTATGGTTTTCCCTCCGTGGTTGGGTTTTGTCTTTTGTTTTGCATTTTCTTCATGTCATGCATCTCATATCATGTCATAATGTGCATCTCATTTGCATACGTGTTCGTCTCATGCATCCGAGCTTTTTCCCCGTTGTCCATTTTGCAATCCGACACTCCCACGTGCACCGGCGCACCCCTCTTGTCTCTTTTCGTGTGCGGGTGTTAAGCATTCTCAGAATGGACCGAGGCTTGCCAAGTGGCCTTGGCATACCACCGGTAGACCACCTGTCAAGTTTCGTGCCATTTGGAGGTCGTTTGATACTCCAACGGTTAACCGCTTAACCGCAAAGGCCTCTTTTGGGTTGCAGCCCAACACCCCTCCAAAACAGCCCAATAACCCATCTAAGTCACTTCCATCATCTAGGCCGTTCGATCACGATCGTGTGGGCGAAAACCGTGCCTCATTTGGAGCTTCCTAGCTTCCTCTACCTCTATATAAAGACCTTCATTTCCAAATCCCGGATGAATCCACCCCTAACCCTAGTCATCTTCCACCCCGCGCCGCCGGACACGTCCGGTCCGGCCGGACAAAAATCCCGCCGCCGCCGCCGCCCAATCAGGGCGCGCCACATCGCCACCCGGGCCGCCCCGCCGCCACGCCTCCACCACGGGCCCGCCAGGCCCGTGGCC